>NW_028301569.1:2275000-2312500 GCF_042242905.1 Orbicella faveolata
GATCTGGGTTGAGTCCAAGTGAACTGATGCAAGGATTTTCATTCCTTCTTTCCATCTTTTCTCTCCCAGTTTGTAACCATTTTTATTCAATTCCTGATTTTTCTTACACTCTGCAATCAGAATTATTTTGGAATGCTAACTACCTGAAGCAGCACTGGTTGAAACACTTCCTATAATATTCCCCAAGACATCCAGAAGTGATACTGTACATGTAGTCATCTCTTATTTGTGAAATAACAAAAACCATGTTACTTTATAAAATTCTTTCACTTTATGTTTTACATATATGTTTAATATCTGAGCTGTAGTGAGTCCAGAAATAGGCTGACCGGATCAATGACAGGTTCTGCAGAACAGAGACCTAAAACTTTCATCAGATTGAAATGTTTTCGGGTAGATGTGTTTACTTCTGGAGACATTCTTCCTTTTGCTTGGAAATATCAAAAACAACAATAACAAACACAGGCATGCAAGGCATGCATGAGTTATTATTTTGTGAATTAAAAGCCTCTGGAAGTAGCAGTACTGTGACAAGGTTAATCCAACAATTTACAGCAAAAAAAAAAAAATTGGTTTCACCTTAAGAAGTGTACTATCAAGCCTAGTTCTACCAAGGGTTAATTTGACAATTCGATCAGTGGCTTTGATTATATGAACTCCAATAAGGAGTTTTTACCTGCAAGACAGCTACAGCTGTAAGTTATGCAGTCTGAAATATTAGCTTATGGTAAAAGCAGATTGGTGGGCAATTTTTATGGACTCATGAAGACCAAGAACTAATTTAATGCAATAGCATGGTCTTATTCTGTTGCCAGCATTTTACCAGATTGATTATAGTTTCTTCGGTTTTGACATTCCAAGAAACCACTTCAAATTAATATCAGTTTTAAAAGCCATTTAATCGAGAAGGCACTTTTAAAGGTGAAACAACCAGAACTCTGAAACAGAGTGTACATTTTTTAAGACACCACGAAATCTGCAGAGTTTGGGAAGTTGTCTTGTCTCATAACCCTTCCCAACACCTGAGAGCCTTTTTGGTGAAAGAAAAAATAGAGTAACCTTACAGAAAAATTAACTTTCTGAGAGACGTAAAATTTACCTCTGTTAATTGTGCAATCAATTTTAACAACATACCATCCAACGTTGTAAGCAACAATTTGATTGGTTCTTTAATAAAAACCCTCAATTTGATTAGTTTTCGATCGCCCTGGAAACATTCCCGCTTCCTCCCAAACAACATTGATTTTCCTATTTCTAAGACTACACAGATCACAGTACCCACACAACATTGAACTAGGGGGCAGGGGTACCAGAGAGTTATTGCTAGATATAAATTAAATAAAATTGAAATAAAAAAACTAGAAATTTAAAAGCACTTGTATCTCGTGACATTTTCTCTGCACCCCCTACCCAGGCAAGAACCTCAATATGGTCTTGCATACTTCCAAATGGAATAATAACGATGCAAAATTCCATCACCATGTCTAATTTCCACGAGACACATTGTGTCAATTTTTTACTGACAACAACAATTGTTTCAAATACAGTCGAAGGTCCACCTTGGACATTCCAAAAAGTGGTCACATATAAGAATGGGTTCTCATTGTTTCAGTTCAGTATGTGATGTTTTGCAACTGTTTAAAATTGAGACATTTGTGGTTGCATTTTAATGTTCTCTTAATTAATTGATTTTTAAACAGCACAGCTCTCATTAATAAATGTCTGGTGCAAGTTTATCTTTTCAATGCAATAACTACAGGGAACATACAATCTAGTTCAGTAGGATGAGAATAAGATAGCCTAATATGACCCTAAGGTGGAGCATTTCAATGCCAATTTTGGTTCCACCTATACCATTAGTGCCACTTGTAAATGTGCATCAGCATGCTGACTTCCCTCCCCTTTCACTGAGATCCTTAAACAGGCCAATTTTGCATCCTAGATGGTTTTAGAATTCAAAATGTCCCATGCACGAGAGGTTGTGCAAGGAGCCATCTTGGTAAGTTTCCAATTGGGCGGCCTTCAAGTCTGATCTAATTGATTAGTGGTTCAACTTGCCGCCATGGAGTCTTTCCATACTAAAATTTAAAATCTTTAGTTAACAAAACTCTGGCAATGACAAATGTTTTAAAATTCCCTTTATTGGAGTACTTATAATTTGCAACAAATTATATATCAAAATGCCCCTAGAAACACAAATAACAAGAAGAATCACTGATTCATCGGTTCTACTGCAACCACTCATCCCAGCCCATAAAACAAGTGTAAGTAACCATTTGTAAGCTTACCTAAAAATAAAATGAGCTCGTTACATTACTTGCAACAAAAACAAGTTATAAAACTCAGGTCATAAGACTTAAAAAAAGTTCAAAACAAAACAAATATCGGATCATACTTTCAGTTCCCTTGATCGTAACCCAGCATGTAACAATGCTCAATGACTCAGTGAGAATGCGGAGAAACCTTTGATTTGTCAGTATCCTCATATATGGACTCTTGGAAGCACCACTTCACCAAAACGAGCCAGCATTGATTAGTTCCACCTCAAGGTAACATGACCTTGTTCCGTAAGTAACGGTGAATTTTGTATTTAGATGTTTAATTGTTAAGTAGTTATCTAATGTCCACAGTGATGGGAAACCCTTGTGAATTATAGATAAATAAACAAATAAATAAATAAATAAATATAACGTAATGTTTTGCTGGTTTCAGTGATTTCTGTTGGTATTTCCACAGTACTCAAAGTAGAAATCCTCATTTGAAAATACCTTTTCTCTTTTTTCTTTTACAAAAAATAATTCAAAAATTAAGTTATCTAAAATATTCATTACCCTTTGTTGGTACCTCCAATGGCTTCCCCTTTCTTCCATCCCATTCCACGCAACATGGCTGCTCCAAATGATGACACAGGCATCTCCTCATAGTCATCCATTGTGCTCTAAACAAAGTATTGACTTGTGAACATTAAGACCAATTCAGGGATCAAAGTGTTGAGTGTTATGATTATTTAATCCTGAGCTTGGTTGCTCAAAGCATGATTAAAATACCCCACAATATACAAAACATTCAATTTAAGTTCTTTTTTCAAGTCAAACTATGCAAAATGTCAGCGATAAGTAATGTCTTCATACAAGAGAAATGACTACCTTTTAATCCAAGCTAAGTGCTAATTAGCTTTCCCACAACCTATTCCTGAATAAGACAACTTTTTACGCAGGGCTATCATAAATAGTTGCTGTCAGTATCTATTGGAGGGCCATTATGAATGGTACCAACTTCCTGGACACGATGACAAGCTTACAACAAGAGTACAATACAGATTGTTTCAAGTAAATACAACTGTAGGATCTATTTTGGATCAGGGCAGGAAAGAAAATTGGAAATCCACTTGCCCAGCGGGCCAGTACATTTCAGTTTTTAGTTGCCAACACTAAAATATTACTTGCCCAATAGGAGTGCGATGTTCATACCTGATCAACTACATAAGACTAGTGAGACAATCTCAGATGGTGCAGACTGCAATTATATTAGGGAGTTTAAGCAAATCACTACAGCTGGTGCTATTACAGCTGCTGTGACTGAAAAGGTCTGGGGGAGAGTACGAGAGTAGGTTATTTCTGAGCGAAAGCGAATGCCATACACTTTGTACCATACAATTTGATGGATGAAATATATAATTTCAGAGACAAATATCTCAAAGAATATCGAGCGAAGAACACAAATATATCAATACTCAAAGAAGCAAAATAGCATCGTATAGTTATCCAGATATAAAACATTTTCACTAAACCCTCAAAGCAAACTTAACCGAAGAAAAACAACCTCATGCTCAACATGAATATTTCACTTGACTAGCTTCGCCATTCCGACACCTTTGCCAAAACTTACTGTAAATTCAGGATACAGATTTACAAGCTTATGAAAGGCAACCTTGACACAATCTTTAACTTAAATTGAGTTTAAAGGATATAGTATCCAGTGGAATTCTTAAAATGCCGAGATGTCCGTTGAAAAGGGCCCGAGAAGCAAAATAAACCCGAAGTAGTAGCCACTACGGCAAAACATCCCAACTCACGCAGTCAGATTTCATGCTACAGCTGGATGCAACTGACGTACATGTGCAGTGTCTCATTTTGGGGGAAATTTACTTCCGGCAGCCGTATCAGAGCCAGCCGTAGCGATTTGCTTAAACTCCCTATTGATAGCTATGGCACTGTAGTCCCTCAAGTACTCCACCCCTGTTCAGTTCACTTCTGGTTTGTATTCACCTTGGTAGTCTGCTAGGGCTTTTCCTCTAAGCAGTGTGTATGTTTCATTGTTGTATTTTCATTCAAGGTTTAAAAATCACTTACAATTACTGTTTGTCATGGCAGTCTTTAAATTGTACTCTGACTGGTGTTTGACGTTGTTTTTCATCCATTTAAAATTCAATATTATGTTTAAGCAGCAAACATAAAAATTTGGCTTTTCATGCCAGCTTTGAAACTTGATACTTTTGTTTTACTTGCGAAGGTATGTAAAATGAAACCCTTGTTTCCTCCAAAACACAAGGAAGATGTGCTTGTTTTTTCTTTCACCGCTGAAAGATAGTTGAATATCTGATGAAGAAATGGAGGAGAAATGATGTTGTTTTACTCAAAACGTAAATTTTTTTCACTGATAAACAAGAACTAATTTAATTATCAGATAGTCATGGAATACCACATTCTTTTTCTTTTGCCAGTGCTACCTTTGTTGATAACAATAAAACAATTCAAAATTAATACACAATGATATCGATTGATACAACTGAGAAGCATTGCAATGAGAAGTACGTGTATTGGAGGTAAACAGCACTATTTGGCCGATATTATATTCTTCATTGGTGGATGAGTCTCCTTAAAAACTGATTACATTAAATTTGCACTTTCATTAGATGATACGGCATCTGTAGCAATATTTGAGCACTTTCCTGGTTTCTTTTGTAACAAATTTACAATTTGAAGAGTATTTAAGTCACAAGCTTGGGAACTTTTTGGTCTCTCTTACAGATGCAATTAAGGCAAGTAATAAAAAAGCTGCTAAGGAGAACCAATACGTTTCCCTTCTTTATTTGAACCCTGACAAACACACTGTTGTAGTCTGAAAATTTTGAACCAACCTTTGGGTAATTCTAAAAGATACACAGCCACAGTAACGTTTCAGTTTTGCTCTAAACAGGGAGAAGTGGCGCTACTTGAAAATAACTGGTCCTTGGTCACCTTGCATGACATATAAAACAAAACCGTGTGGAAATAGTGTATAACACCAACGATGGTAGAACACATGCGTCTTACATGTTGGGTTCTACTATAAGGAAAACCACTCAACCTTCGTGTGTGATCCCGTATGCAATGTATCCTCCACCTAATATACATGTATAGAAGACATGAACGCTAACCAATCTGCGCATGCATATAGAACAAATTGGTTTTGTTTTAAATGTGGTTAAATGTAACTGAGGCTAAGTTAAAATCCAGCCAATGCTGGTCAGCGGTGGTCAGGGAATCATGCGCCTTGATGTGACATATGGGGTTTCTTGAATCGCACGTGTTGTACATTCCAGCCGTGTGAGGTTGTGCAGTTTGTTTTGAGCACCGAACCATACGTTTGTACTGCTTTTTCTCTGGTTTCTGTTCTCTCTGTGTGTTGGAGTTTGGTTGCTTCGTCTATCTCTTTCATCCTCGCCATCATGACAGCCAGGCAAACCAACAACAGCTTAGCAGCGACTCTCTCTTCCATTGTCGTGTCCTCAGCTCCCATGTCAAGTGCAGCCATGAGCGGGACGTCATCTTCTATCGTGTCTTCACAGCTTGGCGAGCCTGTTGTTGTTTCATCGGTGATGGTTGGCACTGCTGCCGCGGCAAACCCGTTACCTCCAGCCTCAACAGCTGTTCTTTCGCCCAATCTTGTGGCCCTCATTAATCAGGCTGTTCAGGCTTCGCAAAGGCAACCAGAACCTGCAATTGTGTGTTCCGCCTCCTGTTCTGGCGCTGTTTTCGTCATCCGTGTCCTTGAGTGGCTTAGCTTTGTCATTTCTAGCTGCAGGGACAGGCTTTCAGCCTTCCATATCAAGTCCTTCAACTCAAGGTAGGACCATTCCTCTTGTGGTGCCTACTTTTGTGTCAGCCTTTAACGAGCCAGTCCTGGCGCTCGTTTTGTCTCCGATACATGCGTTAAGTGGCGTTTTTGACCAATTGCCTTTGTCCAACTGTAGTGTCCTGTATGTTCATTGTGACTGTTTTATTATTATGGGATATGTTGTAGCGAGCATGTGGTCTCGAGATGTCAAATGATTAAAACATGTTGTTGTTAAGAACCGAGTTGTTTAGTGTATTGGGACGAAGACACCACACCAACATCAACTCTTTGGCGGATCAGCCGTTCGTAGTGGGCCTGAATTTTTCTCCCATCCCGGCCAAGCTTGTTTCACAAATCCGAAGCGGAAAATTTGTCAATTTGTGGGAACTTTTAGCGTCTAACTGGGTCAGCTCCGAGTCCGAGCCTCAATTGATGTTCAATGGGCATTTAGTTTTATCAGCTCCACCGAAAATACCCCTGCCGTCGGCGTATAGAGGATATCACTACGTGGATGGAAGCCTTCACGGTGTTTTCTCTCGTCTTAACATCGTCTTTCCTCCATCACTGGAAAGATCTAACACTGTACAAGCTACTAATCTTGCGGATCTACCGCCAGTTTAGCGGGCGGGTCTGGCTTGCGTACGACAAAGCTTTTCGCGAACACGCCACGGCGACTCAGCTGGCCAATTGGTCGGCCAGGAACGCAGAGCTGTTCAATTTTCACGCCGCTGGTGCTTCCCTTCGCAGTTACAATCTCGGCTCGTCCATGGGTTCGTCAGAACCAGCGGGCTCCTGCTCATGTAGGATCCCTTGCATGTCATGAAACAAGGGAAGGTGCACAGCCCCTTGCGCATTGTGCTGCTATTATAACCATTGCAGTACGTGTGGAGGCTCTCATCGTTCCGTGTCTTGCACTTTGAGACCAGACCATAAGTTTGAGAGCACTTACAGGTGCAGATCTCAGTCTACGGCCGCTAGTTCCTTGTCTAGCCAAAAAGCACAGCACCAGTAACTGTTGGTTCAAGGGAAATTATCTCTGCTCGGAACTTTCAGAGTAGGTTTAGTTGCGTCTTTGTGGAACATTCTTTTTTTTTGCTCGGTGTTTCAGTAGGACCTGGTCGTCTCCTCCTGTTGTCAATCAATTCTTTGCCCATGCCGTGTTCTCACGGCCGTTTACGTCATTCCGTTTCGTTTTACAATCATGTTTAGCGTTGCACTCTCACCTTCTTGCATGGGGACTTATTTACAATGCATGCTCTATTGACTTTGCAGCTTAGTTAATTTGGATTGTCATTGGTTTCATCCTTGTGCATGACTCAGTTGTTCTATGGGCTCATTGAATTAAACATTTATCTACCCGTCCTGTGTTTGTCTGTGTTTTATTTTGATTGCACTAAGTTAGGGGGTTTTTAGAGGGAAATTACCGTCTCTCATTTTCTTTCCTTCTAGTCTCCTCTCCCCTTCCCCCTGTGTCCATGGTTAGCGTTTGCTGAAGAGTTTGCTGCAAAGTTCTCCAAGCACCCAGACCAACATGTAGTTGCCTTTGTTTTGGACGGTCTCAGGAATGGCTTTTGTGCGGGCTTTCAGCACTTCAGAAAACTGAAGTCGGCTAATTCAAACAAGGCATCAGCTAATCAACATCCTGAGGTTATTGGCGGCTATTTGGATAACAAAGTCTCCCTAGGGAGGGTTGCGGAGCCTTTTTCCTCCCCACCTCTTCTGAATTTGCACATTAGCAGCTTTGGGGTTATTCCCAAAAAAGGTCAACCAGGCAAGTGGAGGCTCATAGTGGATCTGTCCTCTTCCAGCGGTCTGAGTGTTAATGATGGAATTGACCCAGATGAGTATACCCTACAACACTTCACTGTTGATCAGATCATCCATATGATCTCGAACTATGGCTCAGGCACCTTGATTGCTAAATTTGATGTAGAGGCGGCATACCGCAACAAAGCTGTCCACCTGTCAGATCGATATCTCCTGGGTTTGAAATGGCGTAAGCACTAACTTATGTTGATTTAACCTTACCATTCGACCTCTGCTCGGTCTTTATATTTTCAATTCCATGGCAGACATGGCGGAGTGGATTCTCCTTAATGCATACAATGTTTCTGACCTCTTACATTACTTAGATGACTTTATTATGGCGGGTCCGCCGGACACTAATCAATGTGCTGAGAATTTGGCCCCTTCCATAGCTGTCTGCAGATCCTTAGGGCTTCCTCTCCATCTGGATAAATGCATTGGTATTTCCACTAGTTTAGTGGTTTTGAGCATCGAGTTAGACTGAATGGACAAGCTTTGTGCCTTACAGGAGCTGGTTCAGTCGTGGTGGGATCGACGCTGGTGTAACAGGTGCCAACTGCAGTCCCTCATTGGTCATTTGCATCATGCCGCTAAGGTTGTTTGGCCAGGTCGGACCTTTCTGTGTCGCATAATCGATCTGCTCCAGTCTTTTCACAAATGGGACCATCCGATCTGCCTAAATTCCAAATTTTGCAGTGGTGGCTTCAGTTCTTGTCCTCTTGGCACAGTGTCTATTTTTGGTTGTTCCCCAGCATGTCTGCTTCCCTTGACTTGTAAGTCACATCTGATGCTTCAGGTTCCCTTGGCTTTGGTGCCTACTTCAACGGGGAATGGTTCAGCAGCTTATGGATTTCTTCTCAAGCCTCTCACTCTATAGCCTCTAAAGAGTTGCTCCCGGTGGTCATTGCTGCTCACGTGTGGGGTCCTCATTTCGCCAGGCATCATGTTCTTTTCCGTTCCAACAACAAGGCAGTGGTTTATATCCTCAACTCTAGAACATCCAAGATTCCTGTCTTAATGCGCTTGCTTCACCCTCTTTTTGCCTCGGCGGCACGTTTCAATTTCTCCTTTTCCTCTCAACATGTTCCCGGAGTTCACAATTGCATTGCCGACGCTTTGTTCCGCTTTCATTGCAGGAGTTCTGGAGGTTAGCACCCACGGTTCAGTGGCTTCCAGTGCCCATTCCACCTCAACTACTGGACGAATTGATTGGCCCTCATTACAGCAACAGTGCCAGTTCTTTTTGGTCCAAGGTTTGGCTGACTCTACTCGGAGATCTTACACTTCAGGCCAGAGGAAGTTCATCAACTTTTGTGCTCAGTTGGGCAAGCTGCATCCCAGTGGCTCTCCGTGCCCAACTGACAAGTGGACATTGTGCCTGTTTGCCACTTTCCTGGCCGGATCAGTTCAGCACTCTTCTATCAAAGTTTATCTCTCAGCGGTTCGTTCATTAAATATCATTGCATGAGGGCTTCTTAAACCCTTCTGGTCAACTGTCTCCTTTCAAAGCAGGTCATTTGAGGAATCAAATGGATCCAAGGTTCCCACTAAGCCCAGCATCTGCCAATTACAAATGACATTTTTAGGTCTTTAGATTTATTGATATTTGACCACTGCATGTTTTGGGCTGTGTGCAACTTGGCCTACTTTGGTTTTCTGAGATCTGCGCAATTTACTGTTCCCAATTTGGCAAGTTTCTCCCCAGCAGTCCACCTGAGCATCCGTGACATTTGAGTAGACTCTGACACCAATCCTTCCTGCTTGAGAGTGAGGATCAAAGCCTCCAAGACTGACCCGTTTGGAAAGGCTGCTTTGTCCACATTGGCAGGGGACGCTTCCCTCTCTGCACCCTGCAAGTTGTTTTGGCATACTTGGCAGTGAGGGGAAACTCTGGTGGCCCTCTTTTTCTTTGTCAGGATGGTTGGCCTCTATCCTGCGCTATCCTAACCGCTCAGATCAGAGAAATCCTGGCTGGGGCGGGAGCTTGGGCAATTTCTCCAGCCACAGTTTTCGCATTGGTGCAGCCACTGGGCAGCTCGTAGTGGCATCCCAGATCACCTTATTCAGGCCTTGGGCCGTTGGTCTAGTACTGCCTACCAGTCGTATATTCGCACTCCATCTGAGTCTTTGGCTTAACTCTCTCCTCATCTCGTCACTGGTCCCTATGGCTCGTGACCCTGGTATGTGCAGGAAGCACTCCATCTGAGTTTCAGACCAGAGGCGAACAACTTGTTGGTCAGGGCGCACTCTGTGGAGGCTTGCTGGCGGTTATTTTTGTGGCTCATCTAGCTATTTTGCAATCTGCGGACCATGCATCTTGGCCCAAGAATTGTCTTGGACTCGCACGGATTTGTCTTCCTTGGATCGTCTGGCTCATTCACGGCTTGCTTGTGCCAGGGCCCAAGCAAACGCTCTTCCAATCAACCAGGAAGCCCCAGGCAAGTTCCTGGCTCAGTATATGCAGCAGGTGGATGTTTAATCATGTCTTGCAGCCTTATGAACAGCTGCAGACCTTCGTTCAGTGCTTCCTTGAAGCATTCTATCGTAAACAGACTCTCGAGTTTCATTTCGTGATCAGCGTTACCGTACTTTGGGTAAGCTTTGTTCTGCGTGTCTCGCGTTAAGCCAGGGGAAGGTGCTTGGTTAATTTCTGGGTGGTAGCACAGGTCCCACGTCATCTCTGTTTGTGGCCCCTTCGCCCGTCCAAGCACCCTTGGGGCAAGGCTTTGGGTGGTTGCTGCTCGCAAAGTTGCCATGGATATCTGCGTGCCCTGCTCGAGGCTCGTTGCTCGCCCTGGAACCACCGCACACTCTAAAAGGCATCATCCCCAAGCTCATCTATTGGCGATGAGTTTAAAGAGAATAGTACCACAAGGAGAGCAAGGGGTTTTCTGAAACAAATATATAGCTTTGTGATGCTCATACTCAACCGGCGTAGCTGGAACATGTTTCACGTAGAGTAGACAAGTACCTTCCCCACCCCACCCCACCTCCACCACTTCCTTGCCTCTAGATTAATTAATTGAAATTAAAATTATTAAAGCTTACACCTCAGTGCCTCAGGGCCATAGTGTCTTAGCAGGTGGCAATCCCGAAAACCATCCCAATAGTGCACTTTGCACTACAACGTATGCTTCAAGAATTCTAAATTAATCCATGCTTTCAACTCATAGCTTTGCTCATCTTGCAGTCTTAAGTTTTGAAATTGTTTTTGATTGGAAGTTATCTCTAACAAGAATACTGAGGCTAATTTACTTGCTGACTGGACTACCAAACTTCCATTTTTACTTGCCTAAGAGCAAAATTTACTTGCCCCAGGCAATCGGACCTGGGTTTTTTTCCTGCCCTGATTTGGATATATATATTTTAATTTTTTTATTTATAGAAAACGCTTACAGTAAAATAAAGCACTTTGAGGACTACAATAGATAAACAAACAAATAAATGCTAGGCGCGACTGATTAGAAATTTTAAAAACATGGGAACATTTGAGACAAAGCAGTATATTTAATCTGTCCTATTGAGATGTTGGTGGTGGCAAAATTTCTGGAACAAAATCTTTTAATATAATGCATTTCTATTTGTTGTTTAAGAACTTGGCAGTTTTGTTTGTTATTGCGATGTATCTTTTAGTCATTATGCTTTCTCAAAGTTGTATCTTAAACAGTGAGAAGAGATTGTTAATTCAAGTTACATTTGTAAATGAAGTATTTTGCCCCCAGGAAAGCCAAGCTTAGGGGTTGATGGGTTGGTTGATGATGTTTGAGTGAGTTTATAGGTCCATATTAAAGAAGTGAGTCTGGTAAGTGAAAGTTTTCACTAGTGTAATTCATTCCCAAATAAGGCTACAAGGGAGCACTTAAAAAACACATATGCTTAATTGTATGCTGTTCACTTTTACATAGATGGCATAAATCATCAGATATTATGTTGGCTCTTTTGAGTTTGCCTTTAGTGTAGATGATACTGTGGTTTATTTTGAATTGAAACACTATTAACTTTGTATTTTTGGTAATAGAAAAAGGCCAGTTATATAATTTGTGGATTTCAGAAGGTACTCCACTCCATAACTTATGAATAGATTTGGTTTTCATTGCTGGGTACTTGGAATTTGTTCTCAACAATAATTTGTGCAGAGCAGCGTTGGAAAGATTTTCTTCATTGCCAAACCTGTCCTGTTTCCATGTTTGCCCCTGTCCATAGCTACCAGTAGATGAAATTTCCCTTTTAGTGAAGCTCCGGCAGCCCAAAGGGCCACCACGCGGAGCCCCATACCCATACGGGAAAGAAAAGGAAACCCATGAATTGATTTCCCCATGGTTATCATGGCTGGCGGTATTGCTCGTGGGTGTGTACGCACTAAGAAGGAGTCATGCAAGATGGCGACCTTACTCCAGCTACATGTAATAGGTTGAGAGAGACATACACCCTCTGTTTCTAGCGTCCCTCTTTGATATTGGACATCCATGTTATAGTCAATTGACACCTGTCAAAACAATCTATCCGCTAAGCAGTATCACATGACCATATCGCAGGCTCAAGTTTAGAGCTCAGAAAGGTCACATGTTTTTTTACAGTTGACCGCTGACCAAGTGCTGGGTTTTTTTTATAGGATTGCGGGCTCATGTCAGGTTAACTTGTTCGCCAGGTTGTTTGGAAGCCAGTTAACGCTGACCCAGGATTATAAAAGTTAACCGAAGTATAATTTTTCTTGTACATGTCTACGAATGTTTTTGACTGCTTTTGTTTTGTGTATTTTCGTGACCTTGACATGATTCAAACTCAAAACAAAAGGCCAAACAACAGAAACAGAAAACCTCACCGTAAAGTTACAAAACTCAATCAAAATTCTCGCTTATCCTGAGCCCATCCCAGGAGCTCCGCTTTTAGGCTTGGCTAAATCTAGATATTATTTCTAATAGCACTGAGAAGACCACAGTATCTTGTAAAAAATGATTTCAAAAAACATTTGAGCAGGAAAATTAACCTAAGTAAAGTAACATGACGTTTCAACTACTTCATGTCATCATTGTCAATGAAAAAATTAAAATTAATGGTAAGGCATATTTATAGTGCTTAGGATGTGAGAAAATAAAATTAGTAAACATTGCATGAAAACATTCATGTCAAAAGTTTCGTGTGAATGGAATCCACTTGCGTGTTCAGTTTCGGTCTTTTGCTCTTAATCAACAGCATTTCAAAGATTCAACGTTCGAGTTTGCCACGGCATTTCTTGTGGACTTTAAAGTTCTTAATTAAGTTGCCAGGTGTTAGGGCATGCTCAACCCTGAAATGTTTTCTGATCACGGAATGTTTATGTTCTTCTACACGATGATGGAGGTGGTGGCAAGTGTACCCAATATAATTTGCATTACACAAATTACATGTGAATTCATATACTACACTTTGCTGGTTTATCATGGGGGGCTTTCCCTCCGCGACTCTCAGATGATCAGCCATCTTTTTGTTTGTGAACACTGGGGTTGCTGATTAATTTCGTTCCGAGGTTGCCAAGTTGTCTGCAAACCATGTCAGCCGATTTCTGATCTTCAAATTATATTGGGCACACTTGTTTAACTTTTGTAACACCCACCTTATGCCATGGCTCATGAGATATTGGCTTAGTTGCGATTTGTTTTTCATGGTTGTTCCATATTATGGCATCATATGGATCTGTTTTGTCTTGATCTATTTCAGGTACCCTTTAAATCCCCTGAAGAGCCCAAGAAGAGACCCAAAACTCTCAGGAGGAAATGTAAAGCAATATGAAAGGATGATGATATATCTCAATCTTAGTCAGTTACCCAACAATACTCACTTGCACAGGCCTCATAGCAATGTCTGTTTTCTCATTCTTTTCATATCCCTGAACATCAGGCAGAGCATTTCTCATCAAAAGTGGAATGGCAATGTGATCATTATCATTTTCTTCCTTATCACCTCCAGAAGCATCTGTGTTAAAATTCATTGAAAAATTAGGGAATACAAATAAAATGTAATGTACATGTACCATTAATATTGACAATAACAAATTATACAACTTACAATATTAATTACTTAATATAAATAAAAATCTGTTACCTAAGAGCTGAGTGCCAGATTATTTCACCAGCTGAAAGAGAACTGATCACTAGCTAAAATCTCATTAGAATTTGAAGACTAAAAGTATTAAATTTAGTATATTGGGCTTCTAACTCATTTCATCAACACCCAAGTCTATCATGGTGAAGCAGACACTTTCAGGACAGGCTCTATTATAATTTACCAAATAGCCCAAACAAAATATGTGTGCTGAACAAAGAGAATTTACATTATATTTGATAATCAAAGTAAAAGCGAGAGCGTAGCTCGAGGAAAACTGTGAGCTTTGAGGTACAGATAATGTCCAAGGACAAATATCTGAGCATATTTTTGCCCCAAATGAGGCTACTGTGTTTATTATTCTTCAAAACTTTTTCACAACGTGCACAGTTTTGAAAATTGTGGAATATTCTCGGATATTCCCCAGTTTTAGCTGGGGAATATTCGGTCACATGACATGTTTGGACCAATTGCGCACGAGCGAAAATATTTGATCGATTACAAGACATTTTATAATCCATCAAATATTTTAGGACTCAGGTTTGTTGACTATTCCTTTAGAAATTTTGGAGGGAGATGGTTAACCAAAACTTAGCACACAGTCAGATTCTGTTCATGACAAACTCTTAACATTACAATTACTGAATACTTTGAAACCTCCCAATACTTTCAAGTCATATTTTCCTATAGATACAGTATGTAGTTCGTATAGTGTGATCATCCGGGTGAGTGTAGTTCTGAAAAGAACTGTTGTTGGTGACTGACGTTTCGACAACCTGAGCGGAAGTCATCTTCAGAGTCAAGTGAATAGTGTTTGTCAGTCGATGATCTTATAAGTCTGGTCCGTTGAACGTGATTGGTCAGTATAGCCATGATGGTATTGGCTGAAAGACTCGTGTAAAGTTTGTCATCAGTCATTGGTGGGTTTCGATCCGTCTATTGTTAGTCAAGTAGGTCGGTTTTGGTCCGTGTATTGTTAAGTCGGTCTGTTAGAAGTGCGTTTGTCGGTTTCGTTTCTGTCGTAGATAAGTCGTTTGTAAGGCGCCGGTAGTTGTTGACATCTGTTAAGAGGTGTTTGTTCTAGGTTAGTGTACCAGCTTTCCAGAGTCAGTCATTGAAAATAGTTTGTACTGTAGGTTAAGCACTGAGCAGAGTCCCAGTCAATGTTGTGGTTTGTCAGTTGATGATGTACAGCAATGTGATTGTTGGCATCACCATTTCTCGTGGCTCGTTTGTGTTCAGTCAGTCTCGTGTTAAGGTTTCTGCCAGTCTCACCAATGTAGGAAGCCTGGCAGTCGGAGCATTTGATCTTGTAAACTGCTCCCTGTCTGTTGTTAGGTTCGTCTCTGTCTTTCACGTTGGTCAGTAAGTGTCGTAACGTAGTTATAGGTTTGTGGGCTACACGAATGTTGTAGGGCTGTAGGATCCGCGAGATGGTCTCAGAAGTACCCTTAATGTAAGGTATAGTCACTGTAGTAACAGGCGTAGGGTTCCTGTTCATAGCGTCAGCTTCAGTAGGTCGGTAAATGTTTAGTCTAATAAAGTCAGCATTGTAGTTGTTTTTGTGAAAAACACGTTCAAGGTATCTGTTTTCGTCACATAAGCTGTCCGGTGTCACAAACTAGTTGCGCTCATCTCGTCAAAGTCTTTATAGTCGTGGCTTTGTGTGAAGTCGGGTTGTAGGATGATTCGTCAAGTAATCTGTTGGTATGCGTCGGTTTTCTGTACACTGTCGTTCGTAGTTCGTTGTTGTCGCGGCTTACCAAACAGTCTAGAATAGGAAATTTTCCATTTTCTTCGATCTCTTTAGTAAACTGGATGTCGGCGTTCTGTTCATTTAGGTGGTCGTGAAAATCGTCAATTTCGTCTTTGTGAACGGCGGTAAAGGTGTCGTCAACGTAGCGTAACCAAAGCGGTATTGTTTGTCGGCAAGTTGCAAGGGCGCGTTCCTCCACGTGTTACATCACAATTTCTGCGACAACAACAGAAACAGGCGACCCCATTGCCTGTTTCTGGTTGCCTGTTTCTGTTGTTGTCGCAGAAATTGACAGACAGGGAGCAGTTTACAAGATCAAATGCTCCGACTGCCAGGCTTCCTACATTGGTGAGACTGGCAGAAACCTTAACACGAGACTGACTGAACACAAACGAGCCACGAGAAATGGTGATGCCAACAATCACATTGCTGTACATCATCAACTGACAAACCACAACATTGACTGGGACTCTGCTCAGTGCTTAACCTACAGTACAAACTATTTTCAACGACTGACTCTGGAAAGCTGGTACACTAACCTAGAACAAACACCTCTTAACAGATGTCAACAACTACCGGCGCCTTACAAACGACTTATCCACGACAGAAACGAAACCGACAAACGCACTTCTAACAGACCGACTTAACAATACACGGACCAAAACCGACCTACTTGACTAACAATAGACGGATCGAAACCCACCAATGACTGATGACAAACTTTACACGAGTCTTTCAGCCAATACCATCATGGCTATACTGACCAATCACGTTCAACGGACCAGACTTATAAGATCATCGACTGACAAACACTATTCACTTGACTCTGAAGATGACTTCCGCTCAGGTTGTCAAAACGTCAGTCACCAACAACAGTTCTTTTCAGAACTACACTCACCCGGACGATCACACTATACATGTACGAACTACTGATACTCCTGGGTTCAAACCATTTACTGAGATACAGTATGTATAATTCAATTCCATCATGATATGTACATGACTGTACTTTGAACTTGATAATGATGAAATGGAGTTGTTGAAATGTCATAAGGTTTTACTATCACTGCATTTTATTCTCAAAATGTTTTGCAAACCCTTATGTTATTATTTAGACAAACCAAACCAAACACAGGCTAGAAGAGTATCATAATATAAGAAATAGTTCATCTGTGTCAGTCTTTAAAAATTAACTTTAAATGTTTCTTTTTAAAAAAGCTGTTTTGCAATTTTTTTTTAGACTAATTTATTTAATTTTAGAAAAAATTTTAGATTTTCTCTGATATTGTAAAGCATCTTTGAACATTAGGATACTGGCGCTATGTAAATCTTTTATTATATATTATATTATTGCTTTGATGAACCACACGATGTTTTTGAAGTTCATTATTTAATGAAGAAAATACATGTTTTGGATGAGACATCATCCATCATCAGTTGTACAATGAGAAATAAAATGAAAACATGCAATAAATAGTATTAATAACAAAGTGAGATATTAACAAGAATAATTAAGGATGAAGGCACGAACCAAAAAAGGGTAAACTCTTTAAGAAAGGAGACTAATTAGCAGAGTCAAGAATAATTTTAAAACAGTTGTTTTAAAATTCTTGATTTTGCCTCCACAAGCTTCCAATTGAAAATCAAGGAAGCCATACACACCCTTTGGGAGCAGCTGTCTTGAAATTCCCAGGTCAAACATCTTAATTTATCCCTTTCATACTAATTAGTCTTACTTCATGCTGCTACGAAGTCTTGATATTATATTATTATTATAATAATTATATTATTATTATTATTATTATAAATATTATTAGGAATGGTTCGAGGAAGGTATTAGAACGATTAAAGATGCTTTAGATAAAAATGGAAATGTCCTATCATTCCCTGTTTTCCAATCAAAATATTCACTACAAAAAAACTACCTTTCTTCAATTTTACCAAGTTGTTTCTGCTATTCCAGGTCACATCCTAACTAATGCGAAAACTAATGAATTCAGAGCTGAAATGATAACCAATGAGGACCTGGAGTCCTTTCACTTTGATTAAAACATAGATATTAATTTACTGCGAGCCACATCCAAAGACTTCTACTGGCTAATTGTGGATAAGAAGTATAAAGAGAAACGAACTGGTGCAAAGAAATGGAATCAAACCGTTCCTATGGACAAAACAAACTGGACAAATATATTCAAATCGGTACAAAAGACTTGTAGAGAAAATAGAGTTAGGGAATTTCATTTTAAATTCATTCACAGAATTGTGGTGACTAAAAAGGAACTTTTTAGGTTTAATATTAAATCAGATAGTAATTGTATATATTTTGGGGATCTGGATTTTATAGACCATACCTTTTCAGAGTGCCAGTTTACAAAGTCGTTTCCTCAAGAAGTATTACAATGGTTTAATACAGAGAATAACTCTGAATTTAATCTAAACATTGAAGATCTTCTTTTTGGTACTTTTCCAAGTTCAAGTACCTTGATAAAAAAACTGAACTACACCCTCCTCTTTCTGCAGTATTATATTTATAAGAAAAAGCTCCAGAATGACTCACCATTTCTATTACTTTCCGACTTTATCAACACAGTTAAATGTAAGTATAAACTTGAAAAAATTATTTAATATTCATAAAAGCTCCTCCATCTGCTATTCTTTAGATTTAATATAATTGTAATAATTATAAGTATGATTCTACAGAAGGATTCATTTTATGTTATTGTAAAAATAGGCTTAGAATAAGTGATGTAATAAGTGTTGTAAGTGTAAGAAATGATCATTGATTATTATCTATCATACAATAGGCATATTTCACCTTTCATAAGTTCCTCAGCAGCTTGTCTATCCAAACTTAGTTTAGCATCTGGAGGCAGAAGCCATCGATTTTTGGTTTGACAAGGAATCACTTTTTCCCTTGGTTTCTCTTCTGGTTTGATGCTGTCAAGATACAAAGTACATGCACTCATAAACTTATCATCAAACAATTACCCAACAAGTTAGCATACAGTACCGCTCAGAATTAAGCAAACCAAAACTCGCGTTAATAATGTGTTTTGACTTTGTGTTATAGCACATTAAAGTTAACACATCAGATGTATGAGCTTGGTTACTGTTTGCTGCTTTTGTTACTTTGTGAAAGTAAGTTAACAACCTTTTCAAAAGACAACATTCCAAATTAATGTCATGTGTTCCTTCACAGCTGCAAGAGATGCTGTGTAAACAACGTCAATGGAAAACTTTAATTTCATTCATCAGCTGTTTTTTTTTCTTGTATTGAATGAAACTAATCACCTTTTGATATGCTTTAAGTTCTTTGGTGGTTTACCCAAGAAGGCATAGGAATAATTTTCGTCTTCACGTAATTATTAATTTGCTCCAGTCTTTGAGTCCTGTAAGTGGCACCGGGTTAAATTGAAATCGTCTAGCTTCCGATCTGTTGTTTATTTTGCATAATTCCTAATGGTACTATCGGTAAAACATTATTTCCATCTGATACAGAGAAATTTTAGGTCAGTTTTGAATGACTGATATGGGGAGGCTCCACCAGAAAGGGATACCTTTTACAGGCTCGAGGTATATGGTAGGGTAAAGTCTGCATACGAGCCAAGGAGCCCATCAGGCTGGAGCTTATCCTGGTTTCTGTAGCATAAAGCAGCTAGGAGCATTTCTATCCCCCCCCCCCCCCCCCTCAGATAGGATGCTAGTCCATCGCAGGGTTACCCCCAGCAGTACAAGTTGCCGGTACCCATTTAAACACCTGGGTAGAGAGGGGCACTATGAGAGTAAAGTGTCTGTCCTAAGAATATAACATGATGTCCCCGGCCAGGGCTTGAACCCAGGCCGCTCGATCTGGAGTCAAGCGCACTAACCATGAGGCCACCGCGCCTCCCACGAGGTGTATATCAAAGGGCTTTTTTAAGCCAACTCATGATATTTGAAACAGTCATTTTTCTACAAGGGTGCTTAGGGAGTTTGTCACAGTTGCGTGACACAGCATGAATTTAACAGTATTTTCTTTATAACTGAAATAAGTTGCATACGCTATTTCTCAAAAACGAAGCGCAAATCAACAAAAACAATTATGCAATGATGCTTTTCATGTCAAAACAAGTCAGTCTGCCAAAAATTAGCTCGATCCTGCAAAAAATAAAAATTGGCCCAAAATGTCACATATGCCCTATTTGCACGAAAACCTTCAATTACAATGACAGAAGCTGAGAAAAATTTGCATATAGACAATGCAAACTAATAAAGATAAAGGTTTTCGCTGCTTACATTATCATTTAGGGTGGGTTTTAATTCCCTTATTAGCAGAGTCTCTTTCATCTTGCAATGTGTATCTGTCCAACCTTTTGCTAATATATCAAAGTGGTCCCATTTGAAGTTGTGACCAGTTGATGTGACGTGGTCTGCAAATGCAGAAGCATGACAGCTATTCGTGATCAATTTAAAATGTTCAGTTTTTCTGTCATGCAATCTACGTTTTGTTTTTCCAATGTGGAAATCCTGGCAGTCCCCACAACTAGCCTTATACACAACTTTTGACAGTTGGGAACAGTTGATCCTATCTTTGTGGGGAAATAAAGACTTGATGTAATAAGTGCTTTGGAAAATAACCCTAAGATTAATGCAGCCATAGAACTTATAAATGCAGGTCTTCAGTTGATTGGTAACAATTTTGCTTTGTACCCCTAAATAAGGTAGAACTAAAATTATTTCCTTTTTAGGGACTGTGGTGGTTGGATTCGTCGGTTTACGTTGATGCCTGTTCAGAACATCATTAATGTTGTAATTGGTAACACCCACAGGGTATCCATTTTGTAACAACAACTTCCTCAGTTTATTCAAACAAGAGCGCAAAAGAGAAGGTGACTAACAGATGTGGAAACAACGAAAAGTGAGAGTTCACATGAGGTTTACTTTGTATTTCCTAGGTGTGAAGGAGTCCCATTTTGTGTACAGGCCAGTAAAGGTCTTCTTTTGGTAAATAGATGTTGAGAAAGTATGACTGTGGCATTTGATAATGTCCAGAAAAGGGATTGCACTGTTATCTTTTTATTTATTTTTTGTTTAATTGTTATCTTTCTATTTATTTATTTATTTATTTGTTATCGTTTTATTTATTTATTTATTATCTTTTTTTATTTGTATGGAAGAAAAGGTTGTAATTCGATTAACTCTTAATCCTGGGTTAGCGTTAACCGCCTTCCAAACAATCCTGTCCTGTTTTCAACAAGTTACCCTGACATGAGCCCGCAATCCAATCGAAAACCAGCACTTGGTCAGCCGTCAACTTCAAAAAAATGTGTGACCTCAACGAGATGTAAACTTGAGCCCGTGATATGGTCATATGATACTGGTCAGCGGATACCTTGTTTTGACAGATGCCAGTTGATTATAACATGGATTTCCAATATCAAAGAAGTACATGGTAAAGCAAGGGTGCTAGCCTGCAGAGCAGGCGAGATTTTTTTCGAGCGAGCGCTCACATCGTAAAAAGTGTAGCTGCCATCTTGAATTTTTCAGGCAGTGGAAGACTGAAGAGAAAGAGAAAGTTTTACCAAGGGGGTGAATGATAGCCAAGAGGAAGGATAGGGGAGGGGGTGGAGGAAAGAAAATCTTGCCTGCCCGAGGTCATTGTTCTTTTAGGAAACTCTGTTCGCCCACGAACGGAGTTTCTGATTGGTGCAGCTTAACACTGGCGGTCAATTGTCTGTCAATCACCAGCCAATTTCATTTCGTTTGTGCGGGAAAGAAACATGTACATGTTGGTACTCATCAAACAAATAATGACGGGGAAACCTTTGAGCGCGGTTGTCGTGTGTCTACTTCAGACTTCATGTATTCATCAAATTCCTTTGATATGAGTTTTACAGATTCCTTTAGATAGTTCAGGCATAATTTCCACATGCTTTAGGATTCCATTTGAAACTTCTCGCCATTTCTTGGCGGCAATGTTCTTCACTAGTGTTTTAGTTTGAGAATCTCTAGGAATTCTCACAGTCACGTTTCCCGACTGATTAAGATACAAGATTTTTACGCCATCGCTCGGAACATTTTCCACATTTAGTTTAGAAAGCATCTCGTTTTCCCGTTCTAAAGAAGCAGATGAGGTGTTCTTTATGTTTTCGCCTGCAAAGGCGAGAGACTTTCTTGACTTCGCAGGAGAAACTTCCCTGAATAGAGTCTTCCCTACCGGGGAATTAATACGTACCGATTTGGATTTCCTAAATGGCGGACTAGCCTTCTCCGGCGTGTCTAGAGTTCTTTTGCTTGTTTTAACTGCGGTAGATGTCGTTGCAGTTGCTGCCTTCTTGACAAACTGATACAACTGGCCCAAGTTTCGAATCTTACGGCCACATGGGTTGTAGACATGATCGGAATATTTCGAAGATTCTTGTGTCAATGGTAATCCAACTTGACACCAAATTTCGCTCAAAACAACACCAAAGCACTCTTTCCGTTTCGACGGTTTGAAAAGGTTCTCGGATGAAGAGTGGCTTTGCTTGCGGAGATTGCCGAACTGTACTTTGAAAGAAACTTCACAAAGCCTACAATTGTCATTCGCGCTCTCCTTCGACATTACGGAAAATGTTGCTGTATGACAGCTCGATTCCACTTGTTTGTGTTTTTGTTTTTGTCAGAAGACGAGACTTCCGGTATCAAGAAAACCCCATTTAGATTGGTTACCCACTCATTTCCGGAAATTAAGTGAAGCGCAACTAATCAGGAGGTGTTTCACATTTTAACGGGCTTTTCGGGCAGGCGTCTTCTCATTTTTCCCCTCCCCCATCCCCCACCGTCTAACATGGCAGTCTAACATGGTGGTGGCAAGGTTGTAACGCTAACTCGCCCCAATAAGATGCCTGCACTGCAGGCTACAAGGGTGCATGTCTGTCAACCTATTATTTGGAGTATGGCCGCCATGTTGCACAACTCCGTTGTTGTCGTCGCTGCCGTCATGCGTACGCGCCCACGAGCAATACAACTAGCCATGATAACCATGAGAAAATCAACTCATGGGTTTCCTTTTCTTTCCTATATGAGTATGGGGCTCCGCTTGGCGGCCCTTTGGGCCACCATTGCTCTGCTATAATTAAATTTCAACCTGCAACCTGCAACCTGCAAAATAAACGTGCCAATATTTTTGGTGCTTTGAGGTTGAGAGGTCTGACTTCATGCATAGTCGATGAGCATAAAGCAAAAGATGTACGGGGTCAAGGACCTTCCGACATAAATTTAGCTTGTTTGTTTGCTTCTTTGATGTTTGCCGGGCTTCTTAACCATTTCTCTCTATCAACTGTGTTCAAATGTAAGCTAAGTTTTATTATTTTGTACAAACCTCTTGAGCTCTTTTCCTTCAGCGGAGTGAATATAGTCCCGTTTTTCCTCTTTCACCTTAACATCGTCACTGTTAAGAGCATTTCGTTTAGAACTGTACCTGCTAGAGGCCTTCTTTGAAAAAGAAAATGTTACTCCACTTGTCTTCCCTTCGTCCGCCATTTCCCAAACCTACTTATAAGTCATGTAAGCAATAAGAAAGCCATTCTCGTCCCCATAGCCCTTTTCCCTTCTCTTAGCCGGCGGGGCCTTGGCACGAGAACTAGAATCTGGTTAGTCCCAATCCACTACCGTTTGCACATGGTGCAACGAAATTACTTCTTGCATCGGAATCCAAAAAGCCGGGTTTATGGGGTTTATGAACGACAATTATGTCATATTGCAGAGAAGAAGGTGAGACAGTAATTCGTTAGTCCCTATCCAAGATTTCTAGTAACTAATTTTTCCAATCGTAGGTAAAGACAAACTAATGTTTGTCACTGAAGAAGACCATGCGAGCCCCAGTTCTGTGACACTCGAAGAAGATGACGAAGAAGAATTAGAAGGATTGATCAAAGCAAATGGCGAAATAAACTGGGACTGCCCTTGTTTACAGGGAATGGCCTACGGGCCTTGTGGAGAACAGTTCAAGGCGGCATTCTCATGTTTTCATTACAGTGAGGAGGACCCTAAGGGTTCAGATTGCATTCCACAATTCCGTGATATGCAAGAGTGTTTTGTTAAGTACCCTGAAATTTATGGAAAAGATGATGAACTTGATGAAGAAGAAGATTCCATTAACAAGGAAACAGAAAATGTAAAGGCTGGTGATGTAGAAGAGGATATTGTTTCGTCAGAAAAGAACGACTATTCGTCAAGTGACTCGAAAGAATCCACGAAATCAACCCATGAACTTTCCGATGAAGCCTCGAGCTGACCGAACGCGCCTTTAATTTCCTCCTGTAATTTAGCTGTTTTCTCTTTTAATTTTGTCCTAGGGAGTTGAAATTGTTATAAAAACGTTTGAAGTGTGATTTCTCAAACATGTTGCTCGATACATGCATGTACTCTTACGTATGGTTGTATTCACTTATTTTTTAAATATTGCTATTTTATTTATAACCACCTCCCCCCCCCCCCCCCCCCACCCAGCTTTTGAGGTATTACCTGTAAGACCCCATCTAATTGGAAATTTTCAGTAAATATGCCCCTAAGATTTTGGTAGCATAGTGTTATGCATGTTGCTCCTCTCCACAGAAATTATGGCTGTTAAGGCCTCCTCATGGCCTCCTCTCTTCTGATATGACTAAAAATGTCATAATATCCCCCTGAGATATATATATACTCATAAACAAGTCACAGGCGAGTCCGTTTTGCCAAACCCTTTATGATTTATCTGTCTACAAGCCAGTACAATTTGTTATTTCTTCTATAAGGTGACCACCTCATCCTAAGATTTCCTTGACCTTTAATATGAGAGGTGAAGATTTAAAATGGAATGGCCCATTTTATATCCATATGTACTGACTGACAGACCGACAGACGGATGGGCTGACTGTCTGATAGACTGGCAAACTAATAGATTAAAAGAGTGACTGACTGAATTAGTTACTTTCCCAGTGACTGAATTCTGGTAAAAAGTTGGCAGGTGTTACATGTTCATCTGTGCATTTATGATAAGCATTTTCTCTGTAGAGTGCCTGTGATTTGGGGGAAGAGCTCAAGGACATCAACATGAAGCTCAAATACAGGGCAGGGACAAATTCTACATACTCATGTAAACTGACATATTTAGGAAAGAGAAAGATTTAATTGCAGGGGACAAAACTTTACTTTGTTAACTATTGCAGCAACTCTTTTACACAGCTCCTAATTCTTGATTCTTTCGCCACTGAAAAAAATTAAGTCTCTTGGAAATAAGTAACAATAAAGTGAAAGCCATGATTAGTTATAACACGTAATGACACCATTAACAAAAGTAAGGGTGCATTCCTCTGGGGTGATCTGGATTAGGATCAGTTCTCCAGGATCACTTGGATCGCAGTGCATCAAAGGAACCGACAAACCCACTTTGGTCACAGATTCATTGGCTCCTTTGATGCACCATGATCCAAATGATCTTGGATTACTGATCCTAATAGATATTACCCCAAAGGAAAGCACCCTAACTGAGTATCATTCATAATCTTTAAGTTAAGAGTAGTCATTTAACTAGCCACCAAATTCTTGCTATCTGATATCAAAAGTAACCCAATAGGGTCCCAGATGTACACTGTAAATGTAAATGTAAATCTTATTTATAGTGGTCATGCACTTAGCTATACAAGCACTAAGCTTAGCTAGTTTACAGGCATGCCACTGAAACAAAGGAAACAAATATTTCAAATAAACGAAACATAGTTAAGAATCCCAACTGGCAGGAGGCAGACCAGTTGGCTATTTACAAAGCGTGACCGAGGATTTGAACTCGGGACTACCAAGAAACAAATCCCACTAATGGCAGGGTGGAGGCCTGTAGTTTCTTATATCGTGATCTATTTCACAATAACCTTCCTGTCTTAAAGTTATTGTAGACAGGTGATAGCCAGGATATCAGTGATGTAATTAACAGCTTTTACAGGTTGTTTCTTTTATCTTTTGCGTTCATTTGCGTTTTTTCCACCTTACAACACAAAATTTCCGTGCAACTCAATTTCATAGATTTCAAGGAACAATTGGTGATACTTGTTGACAATTTTCATTTTTTTTTTGTGACAAGGCACATAATAACCAATCTTTCAACACAATGGGTTAAAAATATATATTTTACTCGTTCACTTAACTCTTTTGTTTTTACTTAAAATTCAAATCCAAAATTGCTTTTACCACGTGAAAATAAGAGTTACATCTTCACACTTGGATGTAAATGAACTTTATGTGTCAGTGACTTATACCATGTTGTGTTTATTTGCCTACATGAAGTTAAGTTGGTCATCTTTATTTCATCAGGAACACGGACATGTAGTTTGTTATCAAATTTCTATTTGTTAATGTTTTTATGCTGTGAGTAGTCTCTCCTTTGCTCAAAAATTTGTGGGGAAGAATGTAAATGTGACCGAGGCAGGTTCTGGTGTTGTTAGTGAACAACGAAACAGACTTGTAGCCACAATAAAATTTATTTATGCAGGAATACAGAAATTATACAAAAGGAAAAAAAGGGTGATTGCAAACTGAAAAGAATAAATTAAAATAGCAAATCACTAAAAATATTACAATAACATAATCAAAATATAATACAGAAATAATAGTAAAACTTGAGTGTTACAATGAGCATTCACTAAATTCCTACAAAGCATTGCATGACACTGAGTAAAATATTAATCCTCTTATCTGGCACTAATAAAAAGCTATTCTTAGAACTAAATGTGAATTAACTGAAAACAAGTGAAACATAAACCAAATAATAGCTCAAAACAGCAAAACAATGAAATAAACTGATCTTGCTAGCAATTTGAATAATTGTCCGACATAAAACTAAGAAAACTGTAAACTTGTTACTTTGTGTCAGGACAACATCTGTCATCATAGCTGGGTTAAACAAAGCTAGACTAACAGTGAAATATCTAATTTCAACAATGAACTCAGCACTAAAATGAGTCTTATGTAGAGACAAATACAATGTTTTGGAAACTACACATACAATGAATCCTAGATACAATTTGGACATGAATCAACAGAGGATTCAAGCAAAGATTAAACAATTGGTTTAAGATAAGTACAAGTTGACTGTAGTTTTGAACTTAAAACCTAAACTTTAGACATAATAACAAGGTTAAATGTGACATACCAAAATCCTGAGTGAAACGAATCACTAACTTAGGTCACAAGGAACAGTACTTGACCAAGGGGTCCTCAACTTGAAAGTGCAGGTCTTGAACACTTTGAACCACTGAATTAAACTAACTAACTGCACTTCTTTTATTAGGAAACAAACAATAGAAGGAAATTCTCATGATTCTAGTACAAGGTGTGGTGGTGTGACATATAGGAAATTCATGATGTAAATCCTGTGTGGTTAGGTTATGTGGGTTGATTTGATAAAGAAAGGAAATAGTTTCTACCAAACTGAAATTCTAAATTTGTGCTAAAAATGCATTGTCATGTTTTTGTGAACCTGGTCACACACTCCCCTGCTTAACACTGTCGTCCACGACATGTGTATTAATAGTTACTAAATTCTAGACATAGAGTCCATACAAAATTAATAAAGTCGATATAACTAAATAAATTGAGAGTTCATTGACTGTAATAGTTATGGAACTTGTTACTGCAGTTTTTGGTTGCTTAAACCTGTTCTTGTGTTTTCCAGCGGTTTTCCTCTTTGTTCGTCTAGGTGGTATAGGAGATGTAGTTTCTGGAACAGGGGCTTCTGCTGAAGGTACAGGTTCTGTATCATTTTCAACGGTAGGTACTCTCTCCTCTGAACAGGCTGGGTCTGCACTGGTCTGGCCTGTAGGTCCTGGTCCATTAGAGGGTTCTGGGGCTACCTTTGTGCATTCTTTGGGTAGAATTAACACAAGCTCCTCATCTGAATTATCCTCCTCATCTGCTTCACTACTAGGATCTAAGGATTTAGATTTTCTAACAGGTTTGGGTCCTGGGTCCTTCTGTTCCACGTCTGGATTGGTCACACTCAATCTTAGATTGCTTCTGTGCACCTTTCTGGTCTGGCCAGGATCATTGATAGGTTCCACCGTGTAGACTGAACCGTAGAGGTCTGTTGGAACATCAACAACTTTATACGGGGTAGAATCCCAGGCGTCCTGTATCTTGTTGCGTCCATGTACATGGTTTCGTAAGTACACTATCTGATCTTTCTGGATCGGGATGTCAAACTCTTTTCCATTGTGGTGTTCTCGTCGTCTCTTGGCTTGGAGCTGGAGATGCTCCCCTGCTCTTTGGTAAGCATCTCTTAACCTTGTTTGATGAGCTGCTAACCAATCAATTGAACTTTCTTCAACATCTTCACCCTCTCCAAGAAGTAAATCAATTGGAAGTCGAGCTTCTCTTCCAAACATTAGATAATGGGGGCTGTACATCGTTGATGAATGTGGTGTGGCATTGTAAACGTACAATAACTCTGGTAGGTATTCAGGCCACTTGCGCTTCTTAGACGGAGGGAGGGTTCTTAGCAGATCATGCATTGTTCTGTTGAACCTCTCACATTGTGCATTACCTTGGGGGTGATAGGGTGTAGTGCGAGATTTCTTGATCCCATAAAGTCTGCAAAGTTCTGCAATAACTTCACTTTCGAAGTTTCTTCCTTGGTCTGAGTGAATTCTTAGGGGAATTCCATATTTGAAGAACCATTCTTTCACTAGAACTTTAGCTGTTGTAATAGCTTTCTGGTCTCTTGTTGGGACTGCACAAGTAAACTTTGTGAAGACATCAGTCATAACAAGAACATTCTCTCTTTCGTCAGTCGCTGGTTCAAGGACTGTAAAATCTATTGCTAGTATTTCAAGTGGCTTCGTCGCCAATAGATTTCCCATGGGTGGTCTGATTCTCGGGTTTGGCATCTTTGATAAGGTACACCTTTCACAGTTCTTGATCCAACTCTCCACATCTGAGTACATTCTGGGCCAATAACATCGTTCACGTGTCAGCTGAAGACTTCTTTCTAATCCTTGATGTCCCATATCATCATGCAGGCTAGTGATAACTTTGTTCTTCAGAGTGGCTGGTAACAGAAGCTGTTTCAGTTCTCCAAGTTTGGGATCCTGAACAATTCTGTACATTAGGCCTTGTTCTCTGGCAACTTTATCCCACTGTCGCAACAGGGTGACACACTCGTGGGAAAGCTGCTTTCTCTCTGCAAAGGTGGGTTTCTTATCCCTCTCCCAGAACTTTAGGAATTCTTTAATTGTGGGATCAGCCTTCTGCATGTTGATAAGTTCTTCCTTTGTGTGAGTGGGGAATGATGTAGTGGCAATTACTGGCTCATCTGTTGTTGCTTTCTTATTAGCATCATTAGTTGTCTGATCAGTTGCTGTTAAATCATGGTCTGGTTCATATGCTGCCATTCGTCTTACTTCAATTGGGATAGGCGTCTTCACAATAGCATGGCTCAGGTCAGGAGGTACAGGAGTTGCTAGAGTAACTATAGACTCAATGTGTAATAATTCATCTTCCTTTGAATCGTCTACCTCTGGTGTCAATGATTCATGAGGCTGGCGTGATAAGGCATCAGCATTTGCATTAGATCGTCCACTTCTGTAGCTGATTGAGAAGTCGAATAAAGCCAACTGAGCTGCCCATCGCTGTTCCAAGGCACCAAGCTTGGCAGTGGTCTGTAAGTACTTTAAGGGGTTGTTGTCGGTGTAAACTTCGAATTTTGAACCAAGGAGATAGGTTCTGAATTTCTCAGTTACTGCCCACTTCAATGCCAACAGTTCAAGCTTCATGGAGCTGTAATTTCTTGGGTTCCTTTCACTTGGCCTCAATCTTCTACTGGCATAAGCAATGACTTTGCGCTGGCCATCCTGATCTTGTGATAAGACTGCTCCAAGTCCCACATGACTGGCATCTGTTTCTACGATGAATGGCTTGCTGTAGTCTGCAAATCCAAGTATTGGGGGATGAGTCAATTTTTTCTTCAATGCATCAAATGCAGTCTGACATTCTGGATTCCACCTTTTCACAAATGGGACTTTAAGTTTCTTCTCCACTTTCAGCTCATGCAGGCAGTTGTTAACTAGTTGGTGTAATGGTCCAGCAATCCTTGCAAAGTCTTTGACGAATCTGCGATAGTAACTGCAGAATCCAAGGAATGATCTCAGTTCTTTAACAGTTGTTGGCAGTTTCCATTCTGATACAGCTTGAGTCTTCTCAGGATCCGTTGTGATACCATCAGAAGAGATCTGATGACCAACATATGTGACTTTACGTCTAAGGAAGTGACACTTCTCTGGTTTGAGTTTTAATCCATGTTCTCGGAGTCGTGTAAAGACTCTGTCAAGTCTCTCTATGTGCTCATCAAAGGTATTGGAATACACGATGATGTCATCCAGGTACACAAGCAGTATCTGAAAGATGTAATCGTTCAAACAGGTTTGCATAAGCCTCTGAAAGGTCGCGGGACTGTTGGTCAAACCCATCGGCATTCTGTTGTACTCGAAGATTCCGAACGGCGTTGTGAAGGCAGTCTTGTGCCTGTCTTCGTCGTCCATGGCAACCTGGTTGAACCCACTTGCGAGGTCCATCGTTGAAAACCATCTTGCACCTCCAATGGCATCAATAGATTCCTCAATTCTTGGTAAAGGGAACTGGTCTCTTACTGTCTTGGAGTTAAGACGTCTGTAAGCAACGCATAGTCTCAGGGATCCATCCTTTTTTCTGACAAGCACAATAGGTGCGGCGTAAGGGCTATGGTTTTCTCGAATGATGCCACCATCCAGGAGTTTTCGTATGTGATCCTTTGCCTCTTGAAACTGGTTTGGTGGGATTCTTCTGTAAGGCTGTGCAACTGGTACTTGATCGATAGTTGGGATCTTGTGCTTGACTGTTTCTGTGTATCCAAGGTCATTCTCATTCTCTGTAAAGACGCTGGCATGTTTCTGGAAGAGAGTCTCAAGCTTCTCTCTTTGCTCAGGTGTACATTCTACGGCTGATAGATCAATTGGATATGCCAAAGGTTGTGTTTGGTCTTCTTCTGTTGTGGATTCTCTGACAAACACCATCTCTTCATTGACTGAAACTCTCTTGAAGTCAACAGTGTTTTTAGTATCCATAACATTATTAATCTCGTGAAGTACTCCTATTCTTGTATGGGGTTGAAGCCAGACATCTTCATCAGTAATGTTCGCAACTCTTACATGAACCTGTCCATTAACTACACCGGTAACTGTATTTATGACAATCAGGTTTCCCGGAGTCTGTCCACTTAATGGTTCCACAAGAGCAGCAGTGTTACTTGTTTGAGGTCCATGCCATCCAGTTATTTTGACAACAGAAAGAGATCCAGCCGGAATTCTAACCTTGGTCTTACCGGCTACTTTTGCAAAACCACGTGCTGAAATAGATTTGGCACTTGAAACAATCTTCAACACTTCACTCCATTCAGGTAAAATGTCCGTTTTTCCATTTTTGTAAGGTTCTTGCAGTTGGGTAATAATGTTCATTCCAATTAATCCAGGGGTTATCTTCTTACGTTGCCTGGCCTCTTCACTCGCTGGACTCTTAACGACTAAAATTCCCCTTTGTGGGATCATGACTCCCAGGGCTTCAATATCCAGTTCTAGGTATCCGACATATGGTATCTCTAGTCCATTTGCTGCTGTAAGTCTTAACCAATCGCCGGTAGGTAAAAGTGTTTTCCCTTGAGGGCGAAAGTGTTCATTGAAAAACTCTTCTGTAATTGTGGATACTTCAGATCCTGAGTCCAAGAGGCAAGGTACGTCCACTTCACCCAGTCGTACTGTCGCCACTGGGCACTCTCCAACTGCCTTCTCATACATTCTTGACACATCCATATTTGAGCCACTGTTGTCCCCTACTGTCACTTGGCTCCTTGTGGCAGAGGGAGTTAGTTTGACGGCTTGTCAGGGCGCTGTCTACCTTGTGGTGGTCCCTTCCTGACAAGGCGGTCATCATTTACCCTGCAGTTCCTGGCAATGTGTCCATTCTTGTTGCATTTGAAGCAAACAATATTAGGGCGCTGTCTACTCCATTCCTTGGGCGGGATTTGGGTCCTTGGCTGCTTGAGGTCTCTAATTGAACTCGTCAGTTCTTCTAAGGACTTCTGCTGCTTGAGCAGGACCTCCAATACCTTATCCATGGGGGTGACGACGGAGCTAGCAGCACTACACTGAGAACTCTCATCTGGGATGTCAGCTGCTACTTCCTGTGATAATGGGGGCCTTGCACGCTGTGGTCTTTCCTCCTCTTCTGACCAGCGTAAGGCTTCCTCCCTTAAATCTAAGAATGCGGGCTGATGCTCTCGGATGAACTTCTTCAGTTCCTTTCTAAGAAAGGGGTCCCTTACATTGTCTGCAAATTGGTCCCGTAGAGTCTTCTCTGGGTCAGGGACTGCCTTTGGATCTGCTTTGGTGACGCGCTTGAGTAGTTCATTCAAGCTGTACGAGTACCCTCGAAGTGTTTCATTTTCTTTCTGCTTACGCTCGTAGAACATCTTCAGGAGTTGAGAGCTGGAACGTTTCTCTCCAAATGCTCGTGCGAGAACATCCAGAAGGAAGCTTGGGTTACTTCGCTCCTTTTCGCTGTACATTCGTACCTCTTCTTTTGCTGGTCCATCCAGGTGAGACATTATGAAGTCCACTTTCTCGGGTGGGGTCATTTCTCGTGCCTCAAATGTTGTCTTCAGTTCTTCTATAAAGTCTTCAACTGGTTGGTCACCTTCTGTTTTCTTCCCAGTGAAGTTCTTTATCTTCTTGTCGCGGGGAAAGACAACAATTTGCTTTGCACCATTTGTTGTTGCTGGTACTGAGGATGACACTTGAGTCGGATTGGTGGATTCCTTCAGGGCTTTTAGTTCTTCCATTGCCTCCTTGTACATCTGGGTCAATTCATCCACTTTTGTTGATAGCTCCTCTGTAGTCAGGATGATTTGATCCTTGTGCTATTATTGCAACCACCCTTTTTATAAAATTGCTGACTTTTTTCGATTTCTTTTTTTTGTACCCTGCTCGCAGCGCCAAATGTGACCGAGGCAGGTTCTGATGTTGTTAGTGAACAACGAAACAGACTTGTAGCCACAATAAAATTTATTTATGCAGGAATACAGAAATTATACAAAAGGAAAAAAAGGGTGATTGCAAACTGAAAAGAATAAATTAAAATAGCAAATCACTAAAAATATTACAATAACATAATCAAAATATAATACAGAAATAATAGTAAAACTTGAGTGTTACAATGAGCATTCACTAAATTCCTACAAAGCATTGCATGACACTGAGTAAAATATTAATCCTCTTATCTGGCACTAATAAAAAGCTATTCTTAGAACTAAATGTGAATTAACTGAAAACAAGTGAAACATAAACCAAATAATAGCTCAAAACAGCAAAACAATGAAATAAACTGATCTTGCTAGCAATTTGAATAATTGTCCGACATAAAACTAAGAAAACTGTAAACTTGTTACTTTGTGTCAGGACAACATCTGTCATCATAGCTGGGTTAAACAAAGCTAGACTAACAGTGAAATATCTAATTTCAACAATGAACTCAGCACTAAAATGAGTCTTATGTAGAGACAAATACAATGTTTTGGAAACTACACATACAATGAATCCTAGATACAATTTGGACATGAATCAACAGAGGATTCAAGCAAAGATTAAACAATTGGTTTAAGATAAGTACAAGTTGACTGTAGTTTTGAACTTAAAACCTAAACTTTAGACATAATAACAAGGTTAAATGTGACATACCAAAATCCTGAGTGAAACGAATCACTAACTTAGGTCACAAGGAACAGTACTTGACCAAGGGGTCCTCAACTTGAAAGTGCAGGTCTTGAACACTTTGAACCACTGAATTAAACTAACTAACTGCACTTCTTTTATTAGGAAACAAACAATAGAAGGAAATTCTCATGATTCTAGTACAAGGTGTGGTGGTGTGACATATAGGAAATTCATGATGTAAATCCTGTGTGGTTAGGTTATGTGGGTTGATTTGATAAAGAAAGGAAATAGTTTCTACCAAACTGAAATTCTAAATTTGTGCTAAAAATGCATTGTCATGTTTTTGTGAACCTGGTCACATAAAGAAGAATCTAACACATTAGTGGGCAGTCGTGAGTATATGAGTGTGACATGCGAAGCCGCAAGTGGCGCGGGCATCAGAAGTCAAGCTTGTCTTTTGACACCTGCATGTGCTACTCATGGCATGGCTTGCATGTCATGCTTGCAATCACCTTTGCATGCTCACTTGTTAAAACTTGCTACATTGTTGCAGATTGACAAAATTTTGCCAATCTTCAAAAAAGCTGAAGTCCTCCCTTTCAGGCTTCCAAATTTTAGCAAAACAAGCAATTTTGTTTTTTTAACTTTAACTATCACATTATGAAAAACGTGGAAGAAATTACAATAGTAACAAATAACTTTGGTGTGCAAGTCTAGTGGCAGGATAAAATCAATTTTCAACCTTGTCCATCTGACTCTTTTGACAGTTATCTCAAGGGAAACAGGGGATATGAGTGGCACTATTATTTAAATGTTAATGACTCGTACCGTCAGATCTTGATGGCCTCAGCGAGTCAAGTCTCTTTCTATCGCAAGTATGAAAACAAGAAACACGCCTGCAATCACAAACATAGGAGACTGTAGAAGCCAGAACAAGGAACTCACCTATGGCTAGCAGCCTCCCACCCCCCTCCACCCAATTGTTCTTGCGAATTAAAAAACCTCTGGAAGAAGCAGCATTGTAATTAGGTTAATCAAACAAGTTTGGTTACAATATACAGCAAAAAAAAAAGACTTTGTTTCACCTTAAAGAAGTGTAATATCAAGCCTAGTTTTGTCAAGGCTTGGTTTTGACAATTCAATCAGTGGCTTTAAGAACTTCAATGGAGCTGTTAATCCCAGTAAGACAGCTAAATGTTATGCAGTCTGTAATAATAGCTAATGGTAAGAGCAGATTGGTGGGTAATTTTTACGGACTCATTTTATGACAAGAACTAATTTATGCAGTAGCATATTCAGCTGTTGCCAGTATTGATCAGATTGATTATAATTTCTTTGGATTTGACATTCCAAGAAACCATTTCAAATTAATATTGATTTTAAAAGCCATCTAAATGAGAAGACACTTGAAGGTGAAACAACTAGACCTCTGAATTAAAGTATAAATAATTAAAATGAGTCACAAAATCTGCAGAGTTTGGGAAGTTTTCTTGTCACATAACCCTAATTCCCATCACCTGAAAGCCTTTTTGTTAACAAAAAAAAAAGAGTTACGGGTAAAGTAACTTTATGACAGAAGTAAATTTTACTTCTGTTAATAACAACATACTGTCCGATTTTCTAACTGACAATTTGATTGTTTCTTTAAGAAAAACCCCAATGTGATTGGTTTTCAATCACCCTTCAAACATTTCCCCTTCCTCCCAAACAAAGTTGATTTTCCTATTTCCTAAAGACTATGCAGATCACAGCACCTACACAACATTGAATTGGGGGGTTGAGGGTATCAGAGAGTTATCGCTGGATGTTTATGAAATAGAATTGAAATTGAAAAAATTAAAAGCACTTGTATCTTGTGAAATTTTCTTCACACCCACTACTAAGGCAAAAATCATGATATGATATGGTCTTTCATGGGGTGTCTGGAAACCTAAGACCTAAGACTTAAGACCTGGAAAACTAAGAGCTGGAAAACTTAGACCCGGAAAACTAAGACCCTGTTTTTTTAGGGGAAATCATCAAATTTCAGCTAGCACAAGGTAAGACCATTCCCAAAATTAAAGAGCAGCATGGGGATCAGGACAGTTTGGAATTCAAAGAACTACCAGAAGATGACATTAATTCTCTCTATGATACAGCCTTATCGGAGGGACTGATTAAGACCATATTAAAGAGCGCGGAGCAACTGCTGAACAGCCACAATTCAGTTCAGAGAATGCCAACCATCAAATCTGATCCCACGCCAAGAAAATATCTTGTGGCTGCAGTGCCAACAGTAAAACGGGGATGTATGAGTGCATTGTACACAAAGATCACATAACATGCAATTGTCCATGTTTACTTAAAAGTACAATTCACTCTGCAAACACAGTCTCTAGGTTGCACAAACTGTCTACATACTAAACAAGCATGTTGACTATGTTGCTGTTAGACTGAGCCAGGGGCGTAGCGTGAGATTTTGAAGGTGTACGCACAAAGCTGAAATTGGGTGCGCCAAAGGCGCCCCAAACTAGGAGGTTTAATTTGGGGGCATGCTCCCCCAGAAAATTTTGAAATTTAGGGTCTCGGAAATGCCATTTCCAACTATTTCCGTGGAACTTTTTTTATAAATAAATGCGACAGAAAATGCAGTAGTTAGTTGTTTATTTTACCCATGTCTAGAGTTTTCGATAACCTACAACAAAAAATGGGGTAAGACAATGGTAAAAACAGGGGTTCACAAGAAAAGGGCAAGAAATTAAGTCTACCCTTTAGAAGGGCGAACTTTGTTATAACATCATCAGTGTCAACGTCCTTGTGCTTGTGAATGTGCAAAATTGCTAAAGCGCTCAATCTCCTGCCTGCCATGGTACTTGGTAAGGGCGTTTTTAATCTCTTCATACTGCGGAAACTACGCTCAGCAGTGCAAGCAATCTCGTTCCCAGAGTCTCCGTTCCCCTTGACCAGCGGTCGGAAAACGAGAGCTCTGGGAGCAACCATTTTGAAATAACCGAATTCTGCCCATCCGGTTTCACTGCGCAGTCTGCATCTATGGCGTACGCCTGAAATGGTTGCTCCAGGGCTCTCGTTTTCCGACCGCTGGTCAAGGGGAACAAGGCTCTGGGAACGAGATTGCAGTGCAAGTTGACACAGGATACATCAACTATGTTATCACAGCAACATAAACTCCGGGATAGAATTGAGGGTTGGCATGATTAAGAGTCTCAACCAAAGTCTTTGGCTGCACATTACCATCCATTCCACTCCACTTTTGCCTCCATCTTTTGACCTCGGATTTGAATTCGCCCTTAGAGATGTCACTGCCGAAGTAGCAGTAGATATCATTAACGGCTCTTTCTGTTAGCTCAGAGAGCTTCGCTGGAATATAGAATTAAAGCTAAAAGGGTGTTGGCTTCCTCAAAACATATCTATGTATTAGCTAGGAATTGGAGGGATAAAAAAGGAAAAAAAAAAGAGTTAACAAGTCTAGGAAGCCAAATAACGTTTCTCGTCGTTTATGGATTAATTAAAAGGTACTGGAAAAACAAACACACACGCCAGTATAATTCCAAATTTAAAAATTGTTCCTATTTTATGGTAACTCTGACAAATGCTTTAAGGGAATAATAATTTTTTTTCCAGATTTCAGCTGTACGCACGGGCGTACGTGCGTATATGGATGCTACGCCCCTGTGAGCACTTTTAAGAAGTAATGGACTGGCTGTGTTGTTCCGGTAAAAAGTGCAGTAGGGAAAAAAGTGGGACGCAGAAGAATGCTAGACGTCTACCAAAAACTGAAAGTAGCAACTGCGCCTCATAGTGCGGTCTGGTATGTCCGAAAAATCGCTCCCGTAGGACTTTCGTCCCAAAATGTAACGTTCGAACTTTCGCCGACACTATCTATTAGACAATCCATAACTGCAATATTTATTTCTTATTTTTGTGCCTAGTGCTCGTAGAGCCCAAGGCACCATGTTATCGTGCACACGTGTGCGTCCGTAATTCGGGTTTTTCTCGTATACTTCGCTAACAACCCGAGACCACTTTCGA
>NW_028301569.1:2487500-2615000 GCF_042242905.1 Orbicella faveolata
GAGAATTTGGTTTTTCAATCTGTTGACCGAGATGTTAACACTGTGGAGAGAAAATAGCCGTTGATACCTGCTCGTCATCACTATCTTCCTTTATATAAATGGAACTAAATTGATGACCCATCCAATACCCGTTTAGCGTTCCTTTAACACAACCGCGTCTTTAATTGAGACCTTGAGTTCAAGTTCAGAATTTGTTGCCATCTCGACAATTCAGAAGGAGCTTGCCACGCATTGGCAACAAGAATGTCACCAAACAAAAGGTTTATTGGGCAATGCAATGGCTCTACACGGGCGCGGGCGTTATGAACCTTTATACATTGCTGAACTGTCCTCTGCACAACAACATGAAATAACCATAATCTGTGTTTGCGTTGAATAAGGTAGCTCTTGCCCGTTTCTATGGACTTGGTCAGTGAGTAACGCATATTTAAAATGTTATGACATTTATTTTTATTATTTTTTTACCCAATAACTGTTCAAAATACTAGCTTAGTATTTTTCTTTAAGTTACTATCGCTCTTAATTAAACAATGCTCTGTCAATAACTAGTACTGTTACTACTTATATTTCTTTTTATATTTATATCTATATTTTTTTTTCTACCTATTCTTTTCTTTATTTTCCCTACAACCTATTTAAAGCGTAATAATCCTTGTAACTATTCAGCTCGTTTAGTTCTTACTATTTTGAGTAGTTTTTTTTTTTTGCTTATTTAAGTTTAGTTTATTTTTTTTCCTGTATGATATTCTATGTATTAAGTAAAATAAAATGGTTGTTGTTGTTAACTATCAACATACCATATCTTCTTCCTCAATCTCCTCTGCGGCATCCACAGGACCACCAGCCTCAAGCACCATGGCATCCTCCATTTTATTCTGCAGACCTACCAAGTATAGTGTCTCAGTAATCATACTGGGTCACGCAAAAACGCTCTATTTATTTACACTGTCGATCCTAGCTATCAAATAAGTAAGGCTTGAGAGAATACTTTCAACACAAAAATTAGCGAAAGTAATGCACGACGTTTGTTCGACATCCCAACGATGTCGAAACGTGGTTTATTACTTTCGCTAATTTTTGCGTTGATTCTAGCTATCTTTCTATAATTAAGAACCGCTGCAAACAAGCCGAAAATTCAACACAATCTGTAATTGTGACATCATCTATACAGACAAGAGCCGTAGACCGTAGTTATTACACGTAATATGACGTCACCACAAAATCTTACCTGCGCTTTTGTTTAAAATACGCTTACAATAAATTTGCATTTAAGAACTACAAAATAGTGCTCGTGTTTCGATAATCTGTTGCAAACACGAAAAGGAGAATTTGAGAGTTTAGCTAAAGCTACGTCGCAGATGGTTTACCATACATGTTAAGTAATTTTAAACGCTAGCATCAGGTTATGGAACAAAATTTCTCAAACCCACAAATAATTGTTTGGATATCGGAACTAAATTAGCATAGATTTTTACGATTTTATTTCTCTGTTTTCTCGTTAGTATTTGTTTCGATTGAGAAGATATATCAAACACTCGAGACAGTGTTTCTTCGGCTATCCAAACACCTCAACTTTCGTCAAAAATACTCTGCTGAAACACAAGTGCCAACAACCCAATTTTCTCCGAATAGTAAATCTTTTAGTCCACATTTTCTATTTAATATGAAGTTTCAGTCGTGAAGTTACCTTATGTTACCTTAGAACAGGCGCTTTAGCGGGGCAGAGTACGAAGTGCGATACACTAGCGAGGAACCCGAGACCGAAGTTTTCGTAACTTCTTTTTCGCGTTCCGCGCTTGCCCTCGCGTTTCGCGGTCATGTGTTGCGCTCGTCTTCCGCCCCGCTAGACAACCTGTTGCACAGCTAAGTTATCTGAAATTCTCAAAATTAATTACACTTGAACTTTTTTCAAAAATAAGGAAATTGACACCAAAGATAATCATTCCTTTAAAACGCGAGATAAATAATAAAATGTGTTCATTCTTTGTGACAAATTCTTCATTTAAGATTTTAAATATCTAAATTAATCATCAGTTAATTCACCATGCAGTTCAGCGCGTTCATGCTGTTGAAGAGAGCCCTGGAAACGAAAAGAACAACATTCCTAATTAGGAAACTGGGTGATAAAACAGACTGTAAATACTTATATACCTACTGATGCGCTGACCATCGCCTCTCCGTGACGAGGATGCCACCTGTATTTATTGTAAATCTCCAGTATTTCAGTCTGTTTCAAAAATTCCAGAGACAACATGGCAGCTACTCAACCATGCTTGTGCGGGTAAACTTTCCTCTATCTGCCATCACTCCTCCATTTAGCCCCCTCCCTCTAAAAAGAACTTCTACACCTCTCCTCCAAGACTTCTCACTCTCATAAGCTGCCACCGCCGCCCCCCCCCCCCCCCCACCTCCCCACCTCGAGTAGGATAGAAAAGGAACAATTTATTTGTTCATGATAACTTTGTTCAAACAAAACAAGTATTTTGGTTCTTTCGTAAAGCCGTGCAGTTACTTACGGAAAGAACCTGGAATCGTGGATTATTAGTGCCAGTCGCTGAGAAGCAAGTTTAATGGGCGTGTTAGAGGCATACATAACCTGCGATCATACCCTCCCTCCCCCCCCCCCCCCCCAAAAAAAGAAACGCCTGATCGCAGGTTAAGGCATACATGACGAGGGACACATAATATCGTTATTTGTAAATGTTTAAGTCAATACAATTGGTCAATACTGGAGGCAGAGGCAAATAATTCATCTGCGAGAAACGTACAAAGCACGATCATATTTTGTGATAACTGAGTTCAATAATTATCTTGTTCCTTGACAAGTGACCTTTGTAGATGTAGCTTTCATTACATGCACGCTATTTCGATGTGCACTATTGTACATTAGGAAAGTATTATTTTAATTTGTAGCAAGTAATTTGTTAATTTAGGATTTAATAACTAACTCACCAGATCAAATTCCTTGCTCCACTTACTAACAATATCAGCTGATAGGTGGGTGGGTAGCTTGTGTTCTTCTGGTGGATGTGTGTAGAATACAATCTTTCCACTGTCAGAAATGGAAAATTTATATTTCATTCATTTCTACAAACAGAAACCCCTCATTACAGTTACTCCCTCAGTACTTCCCAATGTACGTCTCGCACAGAAAAATATTTTGCAAAAACACTGTTACACTATGCATGGAAGAAATCTAATGCACTTGCCATGATTGAGTTGCCTTTTAGACCCAGGGTCAACCTGTTGCGGTCTTGGACAAGAATGAACCCTGCTATCTCAAACTCCCAAGAGTAACTAAAAAACAAAGATTCAAGATGGCCGATGGTATATACGTGAAAGAAAGGCAAATGATCCGAGTTTGTGATAGTAAGGAGTTCAAGATAACGGAGTTCAAGATAATGATGTTTAACTACTTTACTCTCACAGAGCCTTTCTGTAAGGGTCATCACAACTGATATCACATTTTGAACTACCTGCGGTGGACTACCATCTCATCCAGGGGGAGTAGGTGCAACAGTGTTTGTTGCTTCATGCTACAGAAACCAACATCAACTCTGACAGGTTGGTTCAATTTAGTCTGAGTTCAGATTTTGGCTTTATACAGTATGTAACATATAACAAACCTATTCCAGTCTTTCAACACCATCTTTCCTGCAGCATTAACGTCAGGTATACCACCTACAATAAATTGTAATCAATTTACAACAATAGAGTAATATCCCTTAGATGAAAACAGAAACGAAAATGTAACATTTAGAAGCCTTGCATTTGGCTGATTTCCTTTGTTTCAATGACCATAAACTACCCTCTGATACTAAATGCCATGAGTTTTTATCTCTTGTTATATAACACTAAGAAAGTAAGATTTTATTTTATGGGGTAATGAATTTATGGCTAGGTGAGTTACGGCTGCAAATTGTAAGTCTTGATTGAATAACCCCAACAAAGGCTAACTACAAGAGCCAATACTACTATCCAATACTTGGTTGTTCAAAGTAGAATTACGATAGTCCAGTCCAAGATAAACATCAACTTTATTTTTTTTTTAAAGAACTTCATTTTAATTTTTTAAGCTCTTCATTAAAACTTGTCAAGAGAAATGCAAAAACATCGATGAACATGAAATTGTAGTCTTTGTTTAGTGTTATCAGCTTTTGAACAACAGAGTCCAGACTTGCAGAGTTCATTATTCCTTCGAACAAACAACTTACCTTTCTTTAATTTCCCAAGTCTTTTACCAAGATGTGCTAGAAACTCTTGTACATTAGCATAATCAGGAACAAGGTATTTTTCCATTACCTTAGTAACAGAAAAAAAAAAAAGTGGTAGAACATACTTCAGTTGGATAATAGCCACAATAAAAAAATAACAAATAAAAGACATTATTTTGATTTACAAATGTTATATATGTACAAATTTTGTTTTGTTTTTTCTTTTTTTATGTCTTAACTTTCATTTAATTTTATTTACCTGTTGTTTGTTACACCTTCTTAGGATAGCTTCAACTGCTGGAACTGGATCATCAATGCTCTCTATCTGAAATGAAATGAAATGAAAAGTACCTTACCATAACAGTGAATCGTTAGAAGCAACGTAAGCGTGTCAGAAGTGGAAAGAGCTTAACACTGTACGCATTACGTGCCTATGCAACATTCTTGGCCTGCAGTCTACAGAAGCGCTAAAACATGGTTCATACAAGTTTGATGACCTTTTACTCAAGGACTTTTCCAGGACTTTTCAAGGACTTTTAACAATGTTCAAGGAGTCCGTTTCCACAGGCACGATTATCACATTTTCTCCACAGATCACTCTAAAAAAACTGAATTTCCATTTCCACATGATACAAAAGCGAATGAGGATAACGTCACTGGCTGTTCACCTCCAATTCTACTGTTGTTTTCGTGCCTTTCACTTTTCATGTGCGATTTCAACGCAGACTCTCCCGTGTTTGAAATGTCGATCATTCGATCGCAGCATTTGCAGAAGGCTTTTTTCACTCAACCAGCCAGGTGTCTGGAAAACCCGAATAGCGAATATTCCCGAATAGTGTGAATAGTCTCAAATAGTGTGAATAGTGGTGAACAGTTGCGAAAAGTGAAGAATAGTCGTCAATAGTCACCGCTTTAGATCTAATGTCCTGTGTTAATTATTAATTATTCAAATAAGCAACAGAATTTCAGTGAATTTATTACCTTTTCTTCTCTGGACTCAGGCTAGGGCTATCCATCGCCAACATTAAGAAAACAGAAAACACAAGGATAACCTAATAAAGACGTATTTACGCTTTCGCAGCGGTTAAAACGGAAGTAATTACATTTAGAAACACCTTTTGTCCTGATAAGCGTCTGTGCTTTTTAGCGAGAAAATCCCATCCTACGTTGCTGCGAGGTTGACTGCGAGATACTGGGTACCCTATTTGCTACGATTTGCCACTATTTGCCTATTCGCACTGATTGAGACTATTCATACTATTCGCTATTCGCCCCCCCCCCCCCCCCCCCCCCCTATTCGGGACTATTCGTGGTTCGCGACTATTCGCTATTTGGGTTTTCCAGTCACCCCAACCAGCCTTTGTACTTGGAAAGTTTCCACTGTCGATTATAAAAGCAGTTTCCTCTTTGACCTTTTGAATTCATTTAAGATACAATAAACAGGACCAGAGTCGAATAAATTTCACACTTCAAGCTGCATTTCCCTTGTGGTTTTATTTGCTTAGAGGGGGCCCACACAATACACCTGGGATACTCCATTAAAGGTGCAGTTACTTAGATGCTTTGAATAAGAAACACTGAATTGTCCTACTATAAAAAGCTTTGCCATTTTGAGACGATAAATGAGTTTTTCAACTGATGTTAGATGTTAACGCAATCTTTTCAATCTTTTGATGCCAAAATGAACTTATTTTGCTGTATTCTCAAGTATTCAAGGACTTTTTCATAAATTTCAAGCACTACTACTTCAACTTCAAGGAGTTTTCAACGACCTAGCAGTTTTTCAAGGAGTATTCCAGGCCGTGCGAACCATGTAGAAGAGTGACGAGGAATATTCTACTCTCCCCGGATGGGTGGCTAGTTCTTTCACTGACTACATGTAATTCATTGAGCATCAGTAATATTCCTATTGGTTTTCCCTAATTATTGTACATTGAACTCGCTATCTCTTTTCTGATTGGCTGAAAGCGTACTATGAATTTTTGAGTTATTTTTTTGTAAAAAAAATACCTCTTAGTCGGCGCGTCGGGTATGTTATGGACGGGTCAATGGGTGAGTGAGTAAGTCAGTGAGTGAGTGAGTGAGTGAGTGAGTGAGAGATGTATGTATGTCACACCAATCAGATTGGATCTACTATGAACAGCCAATCAAATTTCTTGTTGTAAAGGTAAATGGTACGTGAGAAACACAAGGTATGTATAAACACAAGGACTTTGGTAATTGAAAAATAAAGAGTGACGTGTATGTTGCCGGTTTGTGATTTTTAGTCCGGTTTGGAGGGGAGTGTGACAGTTACATACGTACATTGGATTGTTTTAGAGTGCATAATTTTCAGTGTAATGGTGGCTAGTTATGAACGAGATGAGTCTTGAGTTTTGAAGCAGTTCATGAGTAGTAGGGAAATGGCACGAGATATTTTTATTTTTAATTACAAAGGGTAACTTGATACTTTTGTTTTTCACAAGGAGTTAATTCAATTAGAGGTCACGAATCGTCGGTTGTAGTTCTTAGGACATGTTTTAGAGGAGACGAAACAATTTAGATTTGAAGCAGTTCTAACGTTTACAATAGTAAGTGCAGGTAACGATTGTTTTGTTCTTATTGCATGCAAATATAACGAGATATTTTTATTTTTTAGTTACAATGGGTAATTTGACACTCTTGTTTTTCACAAGGTAGTAAATTCAATTAGAGCTGACGAATCGTCACCATTTGTTCCCACGAGATGTTTGCTATTTTTAGTTACAAATGGTAACTCGACACTTTTGTTTTTCATATGGGAGTAAAATTCAATTAGAGCTTACAAGTTATCGGCTATTGTTCCCAGGATATTAAACAAAAGAGAAGCTTTCATTTCTAGAGTGTTGTTACGTCTCTGCAGTAGCAGTTTAATATTTTTATTTGATGGGCATTTTATGACATTCTTTTCAGTCCGATATTTGTAAAGGTAAAAAGTATGAAAACTGTTCAAATGTTCTTTGCAGATTGTGTGGCACCAAGTTAAAGTGCAATTTAATTAAATCAGACTTTCAACGTGTCAGAGAGGTTTTTTCTCTTTCTTTCAAGTTTCGGTGAAGTAGTGTTGTTGCGTTGTGTTGTGTAAAAAGGGTAAACTTACGACTCGTATAAAATGCGAAAAGTTCTCTTAACTTGAGTATTTTTGAGCAAAAATTCCTCTTGGGGGCTGGAAGGGCTCCCGAGGGGGTACTCCCAGAAAAATTGGTTGGGGGTGTGCGGCCCGCTTCCCAAAACCCTTACCCTATTTATGACCAAAATCTGCGATATTCCTTACCCTATTTATGACCTGACCAAAAATTCGAAACCCTATTTACCACCTGACCCTTAAATCAAAAACCCTGTTTCAGACCTGCGTTATAATTAGCTCCCTAGTTCAAACCAATGTTAAATTGAAAAAGTGGCTTCTTCTTAAAGCATACCCATATCAAGGCTAGAGCGCAAAAACCGTACCCTATTTATGACCAAAATGACCAAAATCAGCTAAAATCGATACCCTATTTATGACCAAAACGGCTGAAAAACCATACCCTTCGGGGCCGCACAGACCTATATAGCCCATATAAGGAAGTCCCCCCCCCCCCCCCCCCCGAGGGAAGGGCTACGTGATCGGTGAGTGAGGGAGTTATGCATGTGCGCGTGTCACACCAATCACAGTGTGGGTTGTATCAAGTAACGAATAAAATTGCCTGTTAGAAAATAAGATGGTATCTACATTAATCTGGAGACGTGTCAGATTACTGTAGTTTGTTCAGTCAAACATTTTATGGCTTACTATTTAGTAATCTTACCATTACCGATGTAACATGGTATGTACATCATAAACTCCCAGTTTCTTTCTTGCTGTACATCGCAACCAAAAAAACTTGTCAAATCAACCAAATCATTACTGTAAACAGTTCCATGAATGCTCATATCTCCGAGACTTATAGTTCACAAAAAAATAACTCTTGCACGCCTTGCGTGCCTATGTTTGAAATCAGCGCATGTGACGTCATCTAGCAGTAGATTATACAATAATCATGTTTAGGACACACAAGGTCACGGGTAATCATGTCAGTGAAGAAGCAAAAACATGATTTCCTGGTTTTTTCGTTCAATGTCTAATGAAACAGTTATTAAACTCGGTTTTTGTGATATCCAGAATAATCAAGGTCTTGGTAAGGTTTATCAGCCTCAACCTTCCACTTCGGCTGACAACCCCTACCTCGATCTTGATTATTCTGGATATCACAAAACCTCATCCAATAAAATTGTTTATAATCTAACTAAGTGAGTTTGACAGTCCCAATTTATAGTGGTGGCCTTAGGTGGGAGAGAGGCTCTAACAAAGGAAAGGGTAATTATGAAGAAGAGTTCCCAAAACCGACTGTCAGCATGCAGCATCTTTAGTTATTATTATGATCTCATACTGTACCTTGACACAGTTGCGTAATATAACAGCTGAATCAGAGTTTCCACTGTCCATCACTATACCAGGACTATCTAGAAGTTTAACATGTTTATCCAGATGTACTTCCTGCATGCTCCTGGAAATTAATCCCACACAAATTAGTAAGATTGTGATGAAATTCCTGTTATTACATCAATACACTGTCAAGCTGAGATGATGAGAATTTATATTATATAATCATCAATTTGGGGATGATGTTTTGATGCACAACCAAATAATCAGAATTGAAATTAAAAGAATGCATGACTGTCAGTTAAGGGAATGTAAAGAATGATCAAACTTAGAACAAAACTCTGCAGAATCCACCTCACAAACAGTACATGTATCTGTTGTTTGTATCATATATAATTATATTTTTTTTTTGGGGGGGGGGGGCATGGTTTAAACCAATTCAAGTTTTAATTCTTTCATCTACAGTGCTTTCATTAGAAGCTGGCTACCACTGGAGCTGTAACAGCTGTGAGTCATTGAGTCACTGGCGACTTGGCTGTGTTTGTCGACAAAATCTTTAAAAATGTAACTCATAACATTTACAGCCTACTTATTTCTCAGTTCAAATAAACTGATAAAACATTTCTTACATTTGCCTTGACTGTTCATGTATATAAAAGCATACACATTGATCAAATACGATTGCAAATGCAAAACATTCAGCCATTTTCAACAGTATCATAATAAAACTTAACCTCGCTTTCAAACTATTACCACCTGGTCAATTGAGCAAAGCATGCTCCTGTACAGTCTGGAAAGACTGATTTCAAAGAAACCACATACCAGAACAGGTATTTGAATAAATTTATTTGATTTCGGAATTATTCTTTCATAAACCCATTGTGTTCTTCTTTGCTTACGAATGAATATTAATTGCAGAAAACAAAACGCTTCATTCCAATGATGAAATTTCGCCAATCAACCAACTGACTCTAACACTGTATCATCTGAAGTCGCAGATAAGACCTTGTCATCTTTGCAGTTTTTGGAAAGTCGTGAGCCACGCAAAGGGCTATAAATCAAAGAAATGAAAGACTTTATTTGTTCATTGTTTGGAAATTCATTCAACAAGCCTGTTCACAGTTTTTACACTTGCAGTTGTGAAGGAAGCCAACGTACTTTGGTAACCCAAACAGAGATGAATCGTTTACGAGCAGCGAGTGAAAAAGATCGGTTCCAGCATATATTCCTCATTGACTTTACAAACTTTGATGCCCAGAAAGCTGGAAATCGTATATCTGAGAGATTAAATTTCAAACTTTTCTAGGGGAGCATGCCCCAACCCCCTTATATATCCTTAGCTGCCTACTTTTATACTGGCAGATGTCTACTTCAAATCTTATTGAAAGCACTGCATCTAACAGTTATATCATAAAGAGAAAAAAAGGAAAATTTAAATCAAACTGGTTTGAAAAAACCACAACATATACAGTCAAACCTTTTCCCTACAGACACCTCCATAACGCAAACACCTCTATATTAAGAACAGTTAACTCAGTCCCAGCTTAACCAGAATTCATAGATCAATCTCTTCCTCTATAATACAGTCCCCTCTGTAATAGGGAAACCAAGATCTGCCCCTTTAGAGTTCATTAAAGAGGTAACTTCAAAAATCTTCTTAGGAATTAGCAACTTAACCAATGGCGTATAAACAAGAAAGAGCGGATTAAAGTAACTTTGATGCACAGGTCACTTGAATACATAATCAGTGTGTGTTTTGAACAGTGGTAGGTATGTAAGGTAAACTCTTCATTCAAGCCTTGTGTCCAATGGGTTGGCAAACTTATCTGTGGTTTCTGCTGCATGAAGAAACAACAAGTATTTCTTCTCCCTTGTGGATTGGACGGTAGTCCATCACAGGGTTACTGACCCAGCACGTAATTAGCTGTACCTATTTACACATCTGAGTGGAGAGAGGCCCAAGTGTCTTGTGTAAGGACACAACACTGTGACTAGCCAGGGCTTGATCCCAGACTGCTCAATCAATGGTCTACCATGTCGCACCAGTTTCAATGTACACACTTACTGCAACTACATCTAACAGATTGTTAATTAGACTTTCAACAAAATTAAGGAGAAAAAATAAAAGTTACCACAAGGTCTTGCCTGGGCATGCAAAGTGCTCTCTAATAAACTTAGGAGTATAATGTTTACTTGCTCACTTGAAATCAATCCTCACACTGCAATAAAATTTACTCACTTTGTAACTCCTGGAGTAGCCCCCACTGTACAGGCCTTGCACCTTTTTAAACTGTTTATGATGCTGGAAAACAACGTCAAAAGAACATTCATTAGACAAATGAATTCAAAAAGATATGTAATTGTTAAATTTCAATTACAAATGATGTAATGATAAATGTATAGAGAGTAAACCTAGCTACATGGTAACGTTGTAGTTATGATAATCCACTATTTGAGTGAAAAACAGTAACTGAATTTTACCTGCTTTTGCCAACATTGGGAAAACCTAAAAAAAATAATTTGTTTGATTAATTTGTTACAATGTTTTATGATACATTACACTTCTCACATGTACAACATTATGGTACTAAAATTACTTAGTATACTTTGTCCCACAACAGAAAAAAAAACATTAAAACACATAACAATAAGATTGTGTGTAACTGCGGTGATCAATCACATCTTCATATGTTTCTCTGCAGTTCAAATATATGGTCTTTCATATATTCACGTGAATATGATTTATCTTACTTTTGTTACATATTTACATTCCAGAACATTACTTACAATACATGTATACATGTATACTGTATTACAGTACATTACAATGTATTTCTTACTGCTATGTATTATATAAAAGTTCATTTCATGCTGTTCTGCCAATTTAATTAAGGAGAAGTAGTACTTATTCACATATTTTTCTCTTTTTACTGGAAATTACATAACATTAATTTTATAGTTTAAACAAGAAACAAGAAAAAGTGACTATTAGGAAACTATAATGTCAACTAAACAACCCGTTTTACTCTGAGTGAGTCTGACTGAGTATTCTGAATACCATTTTTCCATCTTGAAGAAATGCAGAAGTAAACGTGACTGCCTGAGATATGAAATGTTATATATCAGAGATCTTAAGGTGGTTTGGTACAGCTTTTTCTGGACCATACCTAGCATTTTCAATTGGCGTTTTACCAACCTACATCTACATCTACATCTACATTATGGGGGTCTTGCAAAGGGAGGCATGCTCCCATCACTGCAAGACATTAAATAAAAAAAATAATAAAAAGCAGGGTGGGTGTGGGGGGTAAAAAACCTTAAAAATATATAATAAAATATGTACATAATTTAAAAAGATTACTAAGAAAAGTTAATTAAGATTAAAAAATTGGAACCTAATTAAAATGTCATCATTCTAATCTAAGAGCGTTCTTGAATAATTGACTTTACCTTAACCTTCCCTTACTCTGATCAATGTGCAATCGATCGGGATTTTGTGACACAAGTTTTTTGTGTGTTTGAGCACCTACTTCATCCACAAATTTAAAAGTGTTCCAGTATATCAATGCTAATGAAACTTTGGAATAAAATTGTTCACACCATCAGGCATACATGGTTAACGTCTTGAAAAATCTATTGAGCCGTTTTTAAGATTTTCCAAAAAGCGTTTAAAATCAAAAATTGTTCTTAATTTATCATGGAAGTGATGTTGAGAAAAAGTCTTGTTCTAGAGATCAAGTTCAGCGACGCGCGACAAAGCACATCCTGAGGCTCCCTTTTTGCTGTGACGTTCCATACAAGACCAGGCTTCTGATGACCAACTTAATTCCACTATCCTTCTGGCACGAGTATTTGGACATTGTTTTCTTTTACAAAGCTGTAAATAATTTAATATATGTAAATAGTGATGCTCTACCGGTTGCTAGGCAACCGATCAGAATAACAAGATATTCTAGCAATAGCTCTGTCACTTATATACCTAAGAAATGCCGTACTCTCTCCTATCAACGCTCGTTTTTTGTCCGATGTGCTAGAATCTGGAACGTTTTGCCTGAAAGTCTTAAGGAACACAATCAAACACCCCTTGCTTTTAAGAGATCCTTACTAAAATATTATACAAATGCTGTAGATATTTTTGATCAAGAAGATATAAGGACGTGGTGGACAATTTGCCCAAAGTGCAATACCGCTAAGACCTTAACGCGCCCACCGCATTGCTGCTTTTAAGCTCCCTTTACTAGATTTAGATTTATATATATTGTATAATTTTGTCTCTTAATTATATCTAAGGGGGCCGCTGTAATTGGCTAAGCTGTAGCGGCTCCCCTGGCCATTTTGTTTTTTGTTTTTTGTTTTTTGTTTTTTGTTTTTTGTTTTTTGTTTTTTGTTTTTTGTTTTTTGTTTTTTGTTTTTTGTTTTTTCTTTATGTGTAATAGTAGGCCGAAGCTTAATAAATAAATAAATAAATAAATAAAATACAAATGAACAAAACTTTCATGGCTTCAAAACAAAACTTCAAGACACATTTTGGTGCCTTTTGGAGCAATTTCATTGAAATAGCATTCTTCTTTCAGTCCATTTAATTTCATTAAACATACAGAATTTTTTATTCTTGCATATTCCCCTAGCTACATTTTAATTTCAGAAATTCACATCGGATTTTCTGTAACAGATCTGGTTCATACAAAAATTCACGCTTTACCGATTGTCATATTTTTGGTTTATTGTTTCCATGGAAATATCGATAACCTTAAAAAACACATTCAACCAAACTTCAATCATTTCCAAAAGCTGGTGTAATTTGCACATCGATCAGAGTAAGGGAAGGTTGGTAAAACGCCAATTGAAAATGCTAGGTATGGTCCAGACAAAACTGAATCAAACCACCCTAAGCCAGTACTCAATACTCAGTCAGACTCAATCAGAGCAAAACTGTTTGTTTAATTAACATAGTTTCCTACATGTAATACTCACGTTTTCTTGTCACTTAACATGTTTGGCCATATAATGCAAAAACTAACCTACAAGTTTACTTGACAATGCCATCTGACAATGTTGAAACATTGTTTATTAATTTCGCTAATTTTTGTGCTGAAAAAATTGTGAATAACATACAAAAACATCTCAAATGATGTTAACATACCAACTATTCCAACAGTAATAGCTGTCTTGATATCCTTGTTACGACAATAATTGCCCAGGAGCTTGAGAAGCGTGTCCGCTCCTACACAAGCACTACTTGTTAGCAGGTCTGCTGAGGCTAATGATGAAGAAACTTTACTTTGATGCTGAAAAATATTAAGTAATGGTTTCATTAGATGTCTTGACAGCAATTTGCATTCAAACAGTTAAGTATATACACCTACATGTTTACATTTCTCAGTTTAAATCATACAACCAGACACTCTTGGGGTCAAAAAGTGTCCAGTTAAGTTTAATATATAGATTTAGCCAAGCCCATAAAATACTACTTCTTCTTTTCATTTTAAGGCCAGAAGCATAAATTTTATGTGTTTTGAATGGAAAAAGACCTTGAAAGCCTGTAAATCTCTGTAAGAGGCATACTTACTATAGTCTTATGTACATACTCACATGTACAGTATACTTACATTTACACATACAGTACAGTATGTACAGTGTGTGACTCAGACCACGACAAACTGAAAGTATCTGCTTACAGACAGGTAAATTCCACTGTATGTGTCACTTGGGTCACCAAATAATGGGGCATTAATGTTATAAGTTACTAGATATCACCATGGCAGGCTGAAAACTAAATCTCTCTGTCTGTATCTCTGAAGCTTACAGTTTGTAACAATATATCAATCGTTACAAGCAGAAAATAAACAAGATAAACAACTATTAATTCACTTACCAAATTCTGTTTCTGACTCTGTGTAGATGCCTTAAAAGCTATTGTTGGAAATTCATTGCGAAGATATTTTAACCACTGATCCACAATTTCCCTTGGAACAAGGTCTGAGATGAAATAATTTTTGTAACATTTAGAAATTTGTCATCAACTGAACAATTTGACAAAAATATGTTTTAATATTATAAACCCACCTATTTTATTCAAAATGAGAACTAATTTTTTGTTGACTCCTGATGATAGCACTGACTCTTCAACCTGTGAACAAGTATAGAAACAAAGCAGTCAGTGACATATCTAAGGGAGGGGTCCAGAGGAACTGCCCCACCATTCCTCCCCTCCCTCACCTTCCACTTTTGGGGAAAGCAAAAACCTATCTCCACTCTGGGTTCTCATTTTCAACACTATCCCCCCTTCCCTTGTTCCTTCCTCCCCCCATTGAGCAGCTCCAGTTTTATCACTGCATGTTACAGTTTGTTGGTGGTGTACTGCTTTTGAACAGAAAGTATATTTTGAACTTGACCTCACTGATTTCACTGCAAATTTGCAGCTCTGTATAAAGAAATTCAGCTTACTCTAAATAATATCTCAATCTTCTCCCAAAATAATACCAACCTCGTTCCCAGGGTCTCTCATCTTACCGCCCTCTGGAGCGAGCGAAGAGAGACCCTGGTTGGGTCTGGTCACATGCCACTTTGACAATTGAGAACGTCAGGGAGGGGTCCTCTGTAATCAGCAGTTTGTCGCGTTGAGCTTTGTCGCGTGTTGCGACCGCCACATTACCCGCGGCGTTTATCAATACTTAGCTTTCAGGCTGAAATTTCGAATAATATCTGTTCCAACGTTTACCTAAAGGTTAAGCAAGTCTGTCTCGAGGCAATTTAGTGGTCGTGATTTTCAGTGTTGTCGTCTTACCCACTGGATTTATGGAGAGTCATTCATATTTTAACTGTGGACGTCGAGCAGCGCAATTTCATCCCGTAGTAATTGTTGTTTCTCCTTTGAATGCACTCGATCAAATTGATGCGAAAAAACATAAGAACGTCTCTAGGAAAACATATAGCTTTCTCAAAGTAAAGCTACGGCGGTCTCTGAAGAAAAGCTGGACGAAGATAAATATGATATTCGTGCAACACACTGTGCTTGGAAACAGTTCCAATCAAATAGCCGGGCCCGGCGTCACCTGCAGCGTCACAATATAGAAAGCAAGTAAGCAATATGTTCACGGAATATTTTAATCTTTGTCCCTGGAGAGCCAATACTTAGAGCCTTAAAACATATCTTGCAATAGAAACGAACCTAAACAAAGTATAAGCACGGCATGGCAAATTACAGAGGTGTCAAACTCTGAGAAGCGACGTGCAGTTAACAGCGGAAACCATGCAGACCTACGACCTCTAAAAATATGCTGTAACATAATCAAACGACTCCGCTCTACTTATAATTTCCATTTCTTCTAATAACACGGCACAAAAAAAAGCCCCTCAGAAACACGCTTGAAGCAAAGAAAGGTTGAGAGATCAAGAATTAAATGAAAATGTGCACAATTCTCTCGAACCATTGGTGTCACGTACACTAATTTATTAACGACACAATAAAAATTATATTTTTCTTTTTCTAGCCTCGTTTCGTTCGAAGATAAATCCATTTTATCAGCAATGACGGCAAAATGTATACCGCAACGAGTTCGCTGTATTTATATCCTTCGTGCTCAGCAAAGTTTGCGGCACCGACGGCGCAGTGAAACTTCAATAAATCTTTTCACCCTTTCGCTCCTTTCGAAGTGACTTTGGCTTTCAGTGATCATTTAAAAGGCCCTTAATTCTCTAAAATTATTTAATTGCTGGTAACAAGACCTACACTTCATTCTGAGGTAAAGATGAGCCAAACATCTTCCATACACAGCCTCGGCTGCGGTGTGTAATTCTCCATTCGCCTTCGTGAGGAGATTTTCACAATATGTAACGTCCTTCACTGAACCATGCAACCATCAGCGACATGGATTTCCGCTATCAGGTGATGGATAAATTTTCCTTGGCGTTTGCAGAATATTACCGCCGGACATTGCTGCAGAACATCATATCGTTCTTGGTTTACTTTGGTGACAACACTTCCCGAACTCCCGTAGGCTAAGTATAGACAAAATTCCTACTAGGCCACCCATCCCTTCAATAATTGAATTGTCATCTCCCAGATTCTGGGAGGCATGTGACCAGACCCAACCAGGGTCTCTCTTCGCTCGCTCCAGGGGGCGGTAAGATGAGAGACCCTGGGAACAAGGTTGAAATAATAGCGGAGCTCCAGCGGCCCAAAGAGCCGCCAAGCGGAGCCCCATACTCATATAGGAGAGAAATGGAAACCCATGAGTTGATTTTCTCATGGTCATCATGGCTAGCGGTATTGCTCGTGGGCGCGTACGCACGACGGCGACGATGACGACGACGGAGTCGTGCAACATGGCCGCCATACTCCAAATAATAGGTTGACAGAGACATGCAGTCTTGGTTTACTGTGTACTTCTTTGATATTGGACATCCATGTTATGATCAATTGACACCTGTCAAAACAAGGTATCTGCTGACCAGTATCACGTGACCATATCGCCGGCTCAAGTTTACAGCTTATCGAGGTCGCGTGTTTTTTTGAAGTTGACCGCTGACCAAGTGCTGGTTTTCGATTGGATCGCGGGCTCATCTCAGGTTAACTTGTAGAAAACAGGGCAGGATTGTTCGGAAGCCGGTTAACGCTAACCAAGGATTAAAAGTTAACCGAATTATAACTTTTTTTTCTATACAAATGTTTTTTGGCTGCTTTCTTTTGTGTATATAGTGATTATTAAAACTCAAAACAGGCCAAACAATATACACAAAACCGTGCCGCAAAGCTAGAAAACTGAAATCAAAATTCTACCTTCTCCTGGTTTATTTGGCTCTGAACAACGCAGCCCAGGAGCTACGCTTTTAGGCTGGCCTAAATCTATATATTACTTCCTTACAAATAGAGGGACTGCCTAGGTACTGAGGTGCATTAAGTGTCTGGCTGAAGTTTGTACATAAGCAAATTGGTCTACTTTACAGGTCACTATAATATTACATGTCAAACTTCAGGTAACAGAATACCCTTGAGACCAGAAAACATGTTTTATTAAAGGAGAACTGAAGGCAAAAATCAAGTATTTTTTTTCTTATAGTTTAGACCTAGTATATTGATGTTTCAAACTTTTTTTTGCCATTTCGGCCTTGTTTTGACTTCAAAAAAATAGTTTTTACTGTGATGTTAGACTATTGGCATTGCGGCTCAGAACGGTAGGGTCAGCGGTTACTTTAGTAGTTTATGACGTATGATATGGGGAACATGTGCGAGAGACTTAAAAACAGAAGAAGGATTTTGAGTGATGGTGACCTTGTTGGTCAGTGTAGTAAGAAAGATTTGCAGCATTTAGCATGGAAAGATGCCTTTAAGCAGTCCTGTACGTGATATCTTCACTGGAATGTTTCAACTTGGACATGGAAGCTTGAGTTTTCGTCCGCAACCGAAATGATTTGCGAGCGTTTGATAGAAACACCCGCCGCACGAAGTATGTTGCATAGGATCATTTACTCCGGTAATTTGAATTGAGCCTACTTATTTTCCTTTTTCATTGTTATGAAATTCACCTGGTTTTGAATATTTGTTTACTTAAATTGTTCTTAGTATAGTGAGAGAACTCAAAGCAGCTTTCGACAGCTGTAGTGAGTGAATATGTTCTGAGCTTGAAATAAACATTGAATTTGCCAGGTCTTGTGTCTTTTTAGTTAATTGGATAATTATTCCTTGTCAGCTTCTAAAAGCTTCTATAGTTAGCGTTGCGACAGTTTTAGCGTTTGACTGAATTACATTTCGAGTTAGTTCAGAGCTTCACTCGACGGAAATCCCATGATTGCAATTTCGTAAACTACTGAGATCGATTTACAATGCACGTCACCTTCCTTTCGCAACTGTTCATGTCTTATCGCACCTTTTTCAAATATTTCAGGCAGACTTTTTTCCGGTCTTGCGTCAATCTTTTTGTATTAAATAAAGCTGTCCATTTTTCGTAAGACTCACTACCCAGTTTATGTGCATATCGATCGTTTCCTCTGTTCCGTCGTAATGGTGTATTGTTGTGCTGTTGGATGCTCGAATGATTCTCGGTCTGTTAGCAAGGAGCATGGAATAAGTTTCCACCGTCTTCCTACAGAAGGTTCTCTCTTGCAAGAGTGGTTAGCAAAAATATCCCGAGTTGACTTTGTGGTTACCAAAGATACTCGGTTGTGTTCCGATCACTTCGAGCCTGACTGCTTTGAACGTGATCTTAAAGCAGAACTACTTGGGTTGAAAGCAAAACGTACATTGAAGCCGGATGCTGTACCAACAATTTTTGTCCATCGGTCAAGGAAGAAGCCTCGACTATCGTCTGAAAACCGTTTGCATGACAGGGCAAAGAAAGAGGTAAGAATCTGTATTAATTTTAGCTAGATGCAACTCGAAGTACCTTCTAATCTTACATATATGTAGGGGAAACGTTCACGCAATTGCTGAACACTAAGTCACGGAATGTCTGCTTTGGTTTGCAGTATATTGCATCACTCACCACGACGCAGCATGCTTCCCCTGTTAATGTCGTGGAACCTAGTACCTTCACTGAATGTAATTCGGCAGCTGCCCCTCAAAATTCCCTGGGTGTACATGCAGAACCTGTAGCTAGTACCTCAAGTGAATGTGACCAGGAAGTTGGCTGTCTAAATACCCAGGGCATAGATTGTAGTGAGGTTGCATTGGAGGGGCCGTTGGTGCAACTTAATGTAGAACCGACGAAAGCAAATCAAACAAGTGTACTGACACATAAGTCTACCAGTGATGTTGGGTGTCAAATTAACACACGAGGAGCACAACTTATGATGAAATCAACCGAGTCCCAAACATACAAGTCTTCATTTGATGTGATCCTGTGTGACCAAAGCACTCAAACTGATGAAAACTTTAACGGAGAGGAAGTGATCTTTCCTGATGAAATAGGCCCTTCTCATGAACAGAAAATCACCCCAGACAACTCACCTCAAAAGGATCCATCTTACGTGCCATTGGAAAATGATGAAATGTCAGATCACTCAAACAATTCACAGTCAGAAACTGAAGACTCAAAAGCTGTCAACCCACAAGATGATGTTAAGTTCCTTGTGTTCAAACTAGAATTAGTTAAGCTTTTTAAAAGATGCCCTGAGTGTGGTGCAGGCATAAGAAAAAGGCATGAATCTACCCAGGGTTCTCTCTTGCTTGTTACACTTAAGTGCACAAATGGCCACACCTACTTCTGGAACAGCCAGCCAATGATCAAAGGGATGGCTGCTGGAAACCTGTTGATGTCCTCGTCAATTCTTCTAAGTGGAGCCACCTACACCAAGATAGCTACATTAGCTGAAATATTGAGGTTATGCTTTTTCAGTGAGAAAACGTTTTGTAACATTCAAGACTCATATTTATTTCCAGTAATTAATGAAGTTTGGGAGGGAGAACAAAATTCTGTTTTTAATGAGTTGAAAGACAGAGAGTTGTGGCTTTCTGGAGATGGTCGCTGCGACAGCCCAGGGCATAATGCCAAATATGGCACCTACACCATGATTGATCAAAGCAGCGACAAAATTGTTGACTTCCAAATTGTTCAGGTCAGTGAAGTGACCAGCAGTAATGCTATGGAGAGAGAAGGATTTAAAAGGTGCATGGAAAATATCCAGGGTAAAGGAGCTAAAGTGAAGGTTGTGGCAACTGATCGCCATGTAAGCATTAAGTCAGATATGAAACGAATCTACCCTGATGTGGATCACCAATTTGATGTGTGGCATTTAGCAAAAAGTGTCACTAAAAAACTAACTGAAAAGGCAAAGAAGAAGGACTGTGGTGATCTCTTTCCCTGGATCAAGTCAGTCTCCAACCATCTCTGGTGGTGTGCCGACACATGCAATGGGGACAAGGAACTCTTACGAGAGAAGTGGATATCAATTGTCCACAACACTGCCAACATCCATCACTGGGACAGTGCGGATCATTATCATGAATGTCCCCACCCACCCATCCCAAGAAATGTGGCCAGAACCAAGAGATGGCTAAGGCTGGGTTCACCAGCACATGAGGCATTAAAAGAAGTAGTATTTGACAAAAATCTACTGAAAGACATCCAGCAGTTGACACTCAGCTGTCACACTGGATCTTTGGAGGTGTATCACAGCGTCCAGACAAAATACCTCCCCAAACGGCAGCACTTTTGGTATAAGGGCATGGTTGCTCGAACACAGCTAGCAGCCCTTGACCACAATGCCAACACCAGCAGAGACCATGCCACTGCTTCGAGGGGACAAACCAAGGGAGAGCTTCGTTTCAAGGTGGTCTTCCCCAAAAGAAGTAAGGAGTGGATTGCTAAGCCAATCATGGAGAAGACAACAAGGGATCATGTGCGCCCATTGCTGGATGCAATAGTTGAAAGGAAGTGTCAAGATGTTGCTGAAAGAAGTGCCACTCTCACAGCACCACATATTCCACGCAACATTGCTTGCACTCCTCGACCAGATAAAGCAAACGTTATTGCAAGGCACACATCTAGATTTTCTGATACTTGAATTAATTTGATGCAATGGTTATTGAAGGGCTTCGAGCAAGTGTTCACTTATTCTTTGGTATTTTTTTGTAGATGTACACCAAAAAAATCTTACCTTTTTGGTGGTTTGTTCTGGGAAAAGTTACTTTCATTTAATTAACTTTCAAATCAAACTGTTGCCAAGTTTAGGTTATTTAAAGCAATGATGTTGGTGTGCTGAACAATATAATAAAAAGCCATCTTGCCCAGTCAGTCCTTCAGCAATTATTACAGCCATTATTATTAAAATTTTTTTGGAATAGAAATGGCTTGTTTGGATTGAGACTACATGTGGTATACACTTCTAAGAGCTATTTACTCTGTGTCCGTAAGCTTCCATATAATTTGACACAGAAAAACTGTCCAAACCGCTAAAAAGTCTTTCATAAAAGCGTTGCTTGCAAACTGCTTAGTAACTACATAGAGCAATAGCAAAAAATTAAAAAAACAAACAAACAAGACACTGAATAACATGTGCTTATTTCAAATAGGCAAGATGCAAGGTCATATATCAAATGATCGAAATACCTGTGATCATGGATGATTAACATTATTTTTTCTTAAATACATGACATCCTGTCAATCCATTGAAAACAACAGCAAGCAATATATTTCTTTCAAATTTCAAATCAAAATTTAATAAAAACAAACCATGCATATTGGGTTTCATCATGACTATTACTTATAAATATTTCTAAGGTGGATTGAACAACTTGTTGAAAATCGAAAAAATAATTACAAGAACCAGTATACTACTGGAAAATAAAACTGGTTAATTGTAGAGATCAATATAAGAGTATTAGCCAAAGACGAGTACTGTTTTTGCAATTGATAAATTTGTAGAAATCAATATCAATAAAGCATGCTAAAATCCACGATGGCTTGTCTCGAAAATTTAACTTAAATCGATTTCCGCCGGTTTGAATCCGGCATATTCACCACTCTCCTCTGGAAATTCATTTCTAATTGCTTTCACAACGCACGCTGGAATCACTCGCCGGTTTTTTTTTCCCAGTACGCCATGAACCCACCAAGTAAACTGACGGTAGGCTGCTAAATGCCATGTTCTAGAAGAGATTAAAAATATGCGAATTATACAATGAACAAATAATTTTTGCGGCTGTATTTTCAAAACTACTAACCTGTTCTCGATGGGTTCCGGCAAGGGATTACAGCGTGCGTTGTGAATTGCTACAAGGGCAGTATTTAGCACGTCCGTATCCAGGCATACAATTCTAAACTTTGCGTGGTCGGTTATGCATTCAACCCCCGACTCGTCAAACTTTTGATTGAGGGCCTCCAATTCTTGACAGCAAAAACATTCATCGGCCGTCGACATTGGAACACAATTGCCCCCACAAATGCACCATTCGATGTTTCCAACTCTAACATCAAAATTGGCTAATTCGCCGTCCCCTTCGTCTCCTTCTTCCTCCGAATCAACTGGTTCTTCACCAGGAGGATAGGTTGGCTCAAACTGAAATGGCTGTACACCACTCATGTTGAAAATAGCAACGGAAATCCGCGACAGAACGACAGCTTTCAGCTCATATCGCTTGTTTTGTTCTTGTTTACGAAATCAGTGTTCCCCATATCATACGTCACAGCCAACCGCTGACACGCATTACGGGCCCGCAATGAAAAGGTCCAAAAAGCGGGAAATAGGCAGTTTCAAACCTAATTTTCTCGCGAAAACCAAGAAACGGACAGGAATAACTATCTAATCTCGACTTTACTTATGTTAGGCTTTCTAAAAAAAGTGTTACAAAACATGACAGTTTTTGACTTCAGTTCTCCTTTAACTGAGAGGTCAAGAGTCTTGCCTTTAGATTACTGTTTATTACAGTGACTGTGCTCACACTCCAAGATCTTCATCAAGTCTACATGTCTGACACCAACTGTATGTACAGTACACAAGCTCAAATGGCAATGAGAAGATAGAAACTTAAGATCTATAACAGATCATCACCTGTGGACATCTACAGCCAAGAGGATCACGAGCATCTAACACTTCCAGAACAACATCTGCAGCATCAACAACCTGATAAGAACAGAGAAACAACAATACTGTAATTCCCATTGGCTTAGACAATAGACTGCAGTGATTCTAACTACTGAATTGAAATTATTAATATCAACAGAAATGACAGGAGATTGTGGTGCAGTAGTGTTCACACAACACTTAGTAACCAAACAATTTCTATACTTAAACAAGCAGGGTTCTCCTGCGAATTCGAAGTACAGGGAGAATAACTTTGAGTAGGCGGAGCACAATGCCAATAAAAAGATGTGGGGTGGTTTTATCAGAGCCATGTGGAAGAGGGAGGACCAACCACTACCTTTTATTGGGGAGTCCAGGAGCCTCCCCGGGAAATTTTTGAAATTGGGGTTCTAAAAAGTGCATTTCAGTGTATTTTAAGCAATCATGGTTTTAAGTTCATTTGTTAAAGAAAAGCAATTTCACTGAGAGAAACATACATGTAATGTATTGTGCTAGTTGAACAGTTTAATCATTGTCATCCATATCAAATTTGAAAAAAAATATCAAAAATGTCAAAAACGTTCTCATTTTGTGGTCAACCACATATGTAAAACAGATGAGAAACCCAACTGAGAAAAGAGTTTGCTGGCATTGAAGGTACTAGATTGAGGTTTGACATTTATTTTGTTAAAAGACAAGTTTTGAGTGGCTTTAACACAGTGCTAGGCGTGAAATTCAGTGAACGTGATGAAGCTTGTGATTGGTAACCGTTGCAAGCGCAAGCCTGTAATACTTTGCGAAGTTGCCCGCGGATTTAAGCTCAGAATTTTTTCTGATTAAGTGAGTGGACTATCATTGACTTTTTGAACCTTTGCAATAGTTTGGGTTTTTCATTCATGATTTCACAAGTGATAAAATTAATACAATCAAACTTAAACTTGACACATTTTGCAAATGTTTCGCTTTATAATAAAGCCTTGAAATAGTGCATGTATTTATTCGTACTTTCCTGCTCAATAAGCTCGCCAATTTTATACCTCACTTTCAATATTTACACAAACATCTTACAGCTGCCGAGTTTAAAGAATGTGTAAGATCTTGCAAAGTTTGTTGCTATTGTTGAAAGAAATCTTTTATTTATTTCTTTTTTTCAAATACATTGCAGTTATTTGTTCTCGAAAATCGTTCATGTGCAAGCCAAGCACTGGGTTGCGTGTCGTTGTGTTTAAAGAACTAAGTAAATTACACGTACATTCACTGGAGATAAAAATAATAACTAATTTTAATTATATTTTTGAAAGAAAACATTTTATGACCTTCATTTGTGCCATCTCTAATTTCTTTTCAATTTGTCCCAGGTACTGAACAGCGAATGCTGGGTTTTTCACTTCATTTTCAGAGGAAAAACTGAGCTTTACTTAACCTCGGCTGTCAAATATTTCAGTGCTGCTGTCATGGCTCAGTGCCCACATCACGTTTTTGGTGGCAATTACGGAGCTTACAGAAAACTCTGAACAAGAAGCTTAATATAAAGGAGAAATATAAATTCAATTTATATTACAATACCAGTACATTAAATATGCAAAATTTGTGGTCCCATTTGCTCGTGCAAAGCTGCACAAGCACAAATTTTGTGAACAACTCTTTTGCAGTAAATTTATTTATTTACGCTTTATTCTTAATGGTAATTTTGCAGACATCACATTATTCATATAGCTCAAAGTTGTCACTTAATGGCTCTTATTATCGGAAGATTTCAGTGATTGTACTTGGATGGTTGTTTAATTATAGATACATGACGATCCTTCTTCTCCTTCATTTTGATTGTTCTCTATGTTTTTTTCATCAAAAATTGTTAAGGGTAAACTTATATCTTTAAATACGAGAGGCATCAGCAACTTTCGAAAAAGACAGATGATATTTACTTGGCTTAGAAAACAAAACCGCATATTGTTTTCCTGCAGGAAACACATTCCACTCAAGGGAATGAAGTTACGTGGAAAAGAGAATGGGGTGCTACATTGTTTTGCTCTCGTGGGGCTAAACATGCGAGAGGGGTGGCAATTCTAATCAGGAATAATTTTGATTGTACAGTTGAAAATCCATTGTTGACTCTAATGGTAGATTTATTACGCTTAAAGTTCTTCTAAGTGGAGAACCTGCTTGTCTAGTTAATGTTTACGCTCCAAATCGGGATAATGAATTGGTTACCTTTTATTGGTCACTTTTGCAAACCATTGTGAAAAACAATTTGGACGAAATTGAAAATATCATTGTTGGAGGAGACTTCAACTGTCCTTTAAAACCAGTCATTGACAAAAGAGGTGGCAGGAAATGACGGTCTACCTATAGATTTCTATAAGACTTTCTGGAATTTCTTGGGGGATCCTTTAGTTGAATGCTTCAATGCATCTTCTGTACAAGGAGAAATGAGCCCTTCACAAAGACAGGCTGTAATCACATTAATTAAGAAAAAGGACCAAGATTGTTGTGATCTTCAAAACTGGAGGCCAATTTCCCTTTTGAATGTCGATACAAAGATAACCTCAAAAGTTATTGCAGAAAGAATGAAAAGTCTATTACCTAAATTAATACATTATAATCAGTCAGGATATATCCCGGGCAGAAACATCAGTGAGAATATACGCTTAATTCTTGGTATAATGGACTATACAAGCGCTAAGAAATTACCTGGAATTTTACTTTTTATTGACTTTGAGAAAGCATTCGACAGTTTGGAATGGACTTTTCTAGAAAAATGTTTGAATGAATTCGGTTTTGGGCCAGATTTTATAAGATGGATAAATATTTTCTATAAAGATATTCAAAGTTGTATTATAAACAATGGCCTTTGCTCTCACTACCTTAGGATAGAGCATGGAGTTAGGCAGGGGGACCCTTTTCTACCTACCTTTTTGTCTTTGCTGTTGAAATCCTAGTGATTGCTATATGAAACCAAGACGATATTAAAGGAATAAAAATAAACAATTTAGAAACTAAACTGCTGCAGTTCGCTGGTGACACAACCGTTGTTTTATCAGATTTAGATTGCACACAAGCTTAGTTTGTATTGCTTGATTGTTTTGAGTAAGTTTCTGGACTAAAACTTAACGTTGTGCAAACAGAAGCAATGTGGATCGGCTCCCTCCAGAACTGTGAAAATGAACCACTTGGAGACAAATGGAAAACTTGCGTTAAGTTTTTAGGAATTTCATTATATATGATGAACAGATACCGGTGGAGAAACATTTTAAGCAAAGGCTGAAAAACATCAGAAATGCAATAAATTTATCAAAGTCAAGGGGTTTGTCAATTCATGGCAAGGTCAATATTATAAAAGCAATTCTTCTTCCAAAACTAATATACCCGAGCTCGGTGATAAGCACTCTGTCTGAAGTTATAAAAGAATTTATCAATTTACTTGTTCATTTTTTATGGAATGGGAAAGATAAAGTTATTCGAAGTTCAACGTATGCACCCTATGAGCAAGGTGGCCTCAAAGTGATAGATTATGAAACCATGATAAAAGCGTTGAGGTTGAGCTGGCTAATGCAAATAACAGATGAGGACTCGTCAGGTTTCTGGAAGTCTTACCTTAACTATCTTTTGGATAACAAAGAAATCAAAATCAATGGTGAAAGTGTTTTTTAATAAGCATTATTTTAATATGATTACTAAATATACAAATGATCTGCTCTTTGACAAGTCAAATATCGAGTCTTTTAATGTTCTCAGAGGTGACAGGCCTAAGGCAATCTATTCCTTTTAAGTTGTGTGCCAACATACCAAATTTTAGGGTGATTCTTGATTTGGAAAGTCTTAAATGTCATGACTATTATTGTTTTCTTATAAAACAAAAATTGGAAAAGCCAAGTAAATGAGTTAAGCTAAAGAGCGAATTTAGCCTAGATGACAAGCAAGTTTCGAGGCATTTCTTTTGCCAGTGAATGTTGCTAACGAACCATATCTACGCTCCTTTCAGTACAAAGTGTTGAATTCTGTTCTGTTTACCTATGACCGCCTGTGTAAAATAGGATACGTTTCTGATCCCAACTGCACATTCTGTCATCAGCTAACAGAAACCATATCCCATATTTTGTTTGGTTGTTCTTTTTCAAATTCTTTTTGGCATGAGGTTAATGAAAAACTTTTGAGTAAAATCAAGAGTTGCAGAAGCCTCTTGCTTACATATTGTGATGTTATTGTTGGGTCTTTTGAGGAGGAGATGGATCTATTTAATTACATAGTAATTTTAGGAAAATCTTTCTTGTGGACTTGTCGATGTAAAGAAACATTACCTTTCTTGAATCACTTTTGAAGAATCTTGGTAATTAAATATGAAACTAAAAAACATATATATTTCAAATTGAATAAAACGAATTTGTTTAAAGAAAAGTGGAAGATTTTTGAGGAAACAATTTTATCTAATAATTAAAGTCAGAAAACGCTACTATTAAGGAAAATTGTTAAGTTAAATAAGTATGTAGAAAAGAATTGACATTATCTATTTTCATAATTAATTCAATATGGTGTCATTGTTAACTTTTGTAACCAAACTTTATTCATTCTTCTGTACATTAATTGTTGAAAAAAGAATTGTACTTGTTGTAATTGTGGAAATAAATAAATTAAAAACAAAGCCAAAAAAAAGTGTGCAAAATTTCATATTCCATTAGTTTTTAATGACACAATGCACAATAGTACAATTTATTTATTTAGCCTGTTGTATATACACGAAGGCCCTTGCGACACTCCAACTTTGTTATTATAGGTCTTAGCTAAAGTTTAGTCTTAAGGATGTTTACACTAATTATTGTTTCTGTGCATCCTTACGGTGCACACAAATTCACTCACCTCGTCGTGCATGAGAGTGCGCGCTAAGTAATAAAATGAACAATGATAGTGCAAATGGCCATTGCTACAGCTTTGCCTGGCTTTTACGATCTTGGACCTTCAGTGACCCCTACTTTTCTTTCCAGAAACAGATTTTATTTACAATTATCTCCATTTTGTCCAAAAATGAACAAAAAATCAATGTGGGAAGGTAAAAAAAAAATCAAGATTTCTGTCCACGAGACATTGATTCCTACCATCTTGAGGCTGCAAGACGCATGAAACTATGGTCGCTAAATGTGAACTTGCTCTTTAAGGAACCTCACCAATTGATTAAATTCACTTAATAGGTCTACTTAAATAATATTTGGAAGAGAACATTTCACTTCAAAGATCTAATTGCAACATTTTGGGGCTTATAAACACTGTGGCCTTATTCGCTAACGAAGCCCGATTTTTTCAGATTTAGGGTGTTCCTCCAGGCATGTTCCCTCCAAAATGAAGTCGGTGACCCCCACTTTTTTTAAATTTCTGACATAACTAACTCATAATCTTACAGTGGTAAAAGTCTCAGTTTTACTTACTTTATATTGTGAAGCACATTTGAACATTTTACGGAATTTACCCTATATATAATATTTTGTATTATTACTATTATTATTATTATTATTATTATTATTATTATTATGTTGGAAAATGTTTGCGCGAACGTCCTTAAGCTGAAAAGACATACAACAGTTACTTAAAAACCTGATTAATCATAGCTGCATTAATTCAATTGTTATGAACAGAGGGCAAGATGAATGTGCAGCTGAGCAAAGAGTACAAATACATGTATACTTGTGTACAACTGAAATCATCAAAACACAGCATTTACCTTCTTAAATTCTCTATAATATGCCTTGAGGGATCCCTCTGTAATGAACAAGAAAAGACGTTAGTACAAGGACAACAATTTGATGTACACATGGCTTAATGTATAGGTGACTTAATGTACTAGGCAGGATTCCACTCACCTAATCTTCCCCCAGAATAATCATCTGACAGAGAATTTTCTTTGATAGCTTCCTAAGAAATTAATTGAAAGGTTCTTATCACAAAGTGAAATCAAAATCAAACATTCCTGCAATGTCAATCAAGAAAAAAAACAGCGATGAAAATAATTTTCGTGAAATGCATGTAACTGTCTTACTGTAGGAGCGACTGAATTTCAAGTTAAGGTTACAACATTATAAAGTTTATATTTTGTGCAATATGCAAAACTGTTCCTAACAATGACCGTAGACCTTTCAAATCATACAATCACAATACAAACTACTGAACTTAAGTCATTTTGAAGTCAAAACTATTTCCCTTGGATCATGTGCATGTATACATTGTAGGTTAACTGAATCATTTACGTGTGCTATCAGGTATTTCAAGTTTCTCAGTTATTTCAAATTCCTAGATGTGCAGATACATACTCCGTAGACTGTTTTTTGTAACTGTAGTGTAATTTTAATTGTTGTAATTGTTTGAGCAAATTAAAAAAAAAGAAACACTCCTACAATCCCAGACAAAAAAGTTGGGACACGAGGTAAGTTCTCCTCTCCCCCCACTTACAATGTTGATAACGAAGTGATTTTTTTTCCCTTTTTATTAGTTCAAATTCCATTGATAACGTAACAGGATTAAAAACATAACATATTAAGAAAATGTCAGCGAAAACACAGGTATGGTCGTTTCATCACACTTATATCTTGTCTAGCAACCAATAAAATTAATCTTGTGTTGTAACCGAGTTTTTATAGTAGCTACATGTATATTATTATTTATTGCCATGTGTTTTCATGTTAAATGCTGACTTATTTTGAGCTCCTGCCACTCATCTTTTCAAACATTTTTCTTTTCCCCAGAGAGTTCGAAAGAGTGGGATTCAGCTGTACAATTACCTTTCGCTCAAATTCCTTTCCTCTCTTTAGTGCATCCTTTTGCAGACTCTCCAAGTTCCTTTTTTTATTTACTTCTTTTAATCTGCTCTGCTTTCTTCTTTCATTTGCCTCTTCTTGCTAAGATGGATCATGATATAAAATTGTAATTAAAAATACTGTGACATTTTTTTTACTATAAAAGCTTTAGAGCAGTACCATACTTCAAAAGGTAACTGTCAATCCACACAGAGCATACAATCCTGTTGGAAACATTTTGAATGCAATCTGAGAACTTGCTTGAATCTTTAAATGTCTTTGCTTCCTCAAATCTAAGACAAACACAGAGCAAAGTCGAAAGGGTTTTTTTTTTCACAACTTCGAGGAAGTCAGAGAATTTTATACCCTTTTAAAAATCACTTGTCGTTATATGAATGTACCATTACCCTTAACTGGTATGCACCATCCAGCACCCGCTCATGCTCCCCTTGCTGTCTTCAGATGTGCAAATCTTTACAAAACCCTCCCACAGCTCCCAAATGTCATCACAGAATCTCGCTAAAATGCTTACGACCTTAGCTTGCAACATTTTGTTTTCGTTTGGAGATCAGACAATTTCAAACATGCAAGAAAAAAACTGTTTGTCCTGTTTTGTGGAAGCAAAGAAAATTAGAAACTCAAGTGAATTTTCAAATAATGCATTCAAAATGATTGCACTAAGAGCTTCCTCCCTTGTCACATTATATAAACCAGAAACAATTTTGCACAGCATGAAAAGACAGAGGCACGAGTTTAATGCTATATAGTGTTTTGCAGAACATGTAAATTGATTGTAGGTAACAGTTTTCCCTGTAAGTTCTCCATTTTCCCTTTAATAAGTTTTCCTTTTTAACTTCAAGAAAAGTTTCTGTTAGGACATTCCTATTAGTTGATGAAAATTCTACATGTTTTCTTTGTACATGGTGCAAAATGACCTGATTAAGCATGAATTGAGATTTAATTCATGTTTTGTGGCACAAGCAATAACTTCCCTGGTTGTAGAGTGTCTTTAATAATGTTAAAAATTATCATGATCAATTGACCAAACATAACTTTGACTTGACTATTGATTAGAAAAAATTAATAGCTATATAGATGTACTGGTAATAAATATATCTCTACTTTTGGGGAGGGGGGGGGAGCAGGTTGGCTTGTTATTTTCAGGATTTAATGTTGGCCATAATTTTTTAACCTCATTTTCAAGCGAGGGCGAGTGCACTTGGGGGCTCAGTACTTTAGGAATGCTACAGTATTTCAGTATTATTCTATACCATCTTCAGACCATACTACATACATAGCACACGGATTTTAAATTCCTTAAAGTAGCAATTGTGAGTGCATTGTGCCGCCCACAGACACAATCCATAGATAATATAGGGAAAGGGTTAGGAAGGCCATTAAACATCAAAGAAGCAAACAAACAGGCTAAGATTTATATTGAAAGGTCCCTGACCCTGCAAATATTTTGTTTATGTTCATTGACTTTACGCATGAATAACATTATTGCAATGCTTCTATTGGTTAGTTGTATGAGCACACATAACCACCTTTTGCATTTTGCCAGGTTTTTGGCAGGTAAAGGTAAAGTCTGCATATGAGCCAAGTGGCCCACCAGGCTGGAGCTTATCATGGTTTCCATAGCATGAAGTGACTAGGACTATTTCTAATCCCCCCTGGACGGGATGCTAGTCCACTGCAGGGTTACCCCCAGCATTAAGTTCGCCGGTACCCATTTATGCACCTGGGTGGAGAGAGGCACTGTGAGAGTAAAGTGTCTTACCCAACAACACAACACAATGTCCCTGGCCAGGGCTCGAACCCAGTCCGCTCAATCCAGAGACAAGCGCACTAACCATGAGGCCATCACGTAGGGTCAACCCCCATAACACGCAACAAAAACAGACAACAAAGAACTTTGCCAGGTTTCATAACCATTCCCTCAATTAACTATGCACAATCCAATTATTCAGATTAACCTTTATCCTTCATGTACTGACATTATCAACAGGTACACAATGTATAATGGGTTTAGTACAATTATACTTTCATGTCATGATCAATGTTGTAAATTATCTTTTTTAACTTCATATTTTTGACACAACAAAAACAAGCTTTTAACAAAACTAGTAAGATTTTCTAAGCAGTTTTGAACTTGTGCACTTTCAAGAGTGAAAAAATTTGAAACAGTAAAATTGCTGACTTTGATTTAATCAATGCAACCAAATTTAATTTTTGCCCAGACAAATTTCTTTATGGATTTTTGTCTGATAGAATTCTTATTCCCATAATGATGATGTAATCTGAGTACAGGGGAACCTCTACTAGGGGACACCTCCCACAGGTGGACAACTCCCAATAGCAGACACTTAAGTAATGGTCCCAGCCACATTTGCACACTCCATTTTTGACCTCCTTAAAGCAGACAGCTCTCTTAAATGGACACTTTTTCTGGTCCCCAAGGTGTCTGCTTATGGGAGGTTGGACTGTAGATTACAATTTCCTGCATTACCAGATGGGTGCTCAAGTTTGTCTAGGAAAGCCTTCTTACTAAGCATAACTAACTAAATACAAAGAATTACTTTTTGATGCAATTATTTTATGCTATAAAGTATAACTGTTAGTAACAAAGGTGAAATGATGAAAATGAAAAAAAAATTCTCTTTGTTATGTTAGTGGACAGTGGTTGTCAGCATGTGCATATCAACTTTGTTCCCAGCTTTGATTATTGTTAAATAAATCTTCATGAACTTATATGAACATGTAAGCCAAACTATTATTATATTAATATGTATTTGCTAATAGTTTCCTCATTTAAAACTCTGAAATGTCCACAGCCTTGTGAAATGAGCATACATGTGCCTAAGTATACATACCCTTCTTTTCTTTTCCTCTGCCTGTTTAAGTATATCCTCTTTAAAAGGGAAAAGATTAGGAATCCCTGGATCTTTCTTCTGTTCTGAAATAATATCATCAAGATGCAGTTTGTGTCACAGTCAAACCTCAATTATCCAGACTCGTTGGGACTAGACGAAACAGTCCGGATAATCGAGGGACTGGATAATCGAAAATATGAATATTAATGAAGAACAAAACTGTTTAAATAAAGTAACATTTAATCGTGAAACAACACTTTTACAAATCGTTTGGAAAACAAAATGGTCTACTGTATAACTTGAACCACTCAACTCTGAGCTAATCAGAACTCATTCAAGAGTTCTTCATTAGTTACAACGCGTGTGAGCGCTGCTTTTGCTCTTCAAAAGCAAAACAAACTTGCTTTTGACTGCACTTTTCAATGCTATAGTTTTAAAAAGAATATTGCTACGGATCTTGATCATGACTAATAAATATTCATGACAAAATTGGGACTAGAGAAAAAGTACGGATAATTGAGAAATCCAGATAATCAAGGTACGGATAATCGAGGTCCGACTGTAAAAGATTATCGTAAGTGAAAAACGTTTTTAAGGTTAAACTAACTATGGCTTCTTATATATTTAAAAATGTTCAAGAAAGAATTCTTCCTAAAGGAGCATAAACTACATGTATAGGCTTGCTTTGTTTTAGGTGACAAACCATTCAACAAGGTAGCTCCTCAGTAGGCAAAGTTCTTTTCTGAGTGCTTCTCATTTGGTCTTGGAATAAAAAGGTTATTATGTCTAGATTCCCAGAGATTATATATGTAGCTGGCGTTTGGAAAGATGAATTTTTCTGAAACGTGTTTGGGGACCTGTTTAATCATAGTCTTGTACATAACTTATCTCGCGCATCACTTAAGCTTGATCAGTTAAGATCACAAAGAATCTGAGAAAATCTAACATCCCAGACAGATCACGCAAGAGGCCCTATTTTGGAACCTTTCTAGCTTGAGACTGAGGAATTAACCAATAAATTTACCAATACATCCCCACGCAGCACTACAATAATCAAAGAGTGGTAGACTGAGAGATATATAAATTGATGTCAAGATATTTTAGGGAAGTATTGGTTTCAGTCTTCTAAAGGCAACAAAAACTTTTTCCACCTCAATTAAATGGCTTTCGAGATAAGGGAGTCCCAGGAGAGGGGTTCACCTAGATGGCCTCCGAGGCATTTATAATATTCATGACCAGGTTCTGCTTTGATGTCAATCAAGACTAATGACAAGTTGATTGAGAAGCAGTGATATTTTAAGTCAGGTCCAGATGAACACACATTTTGTCTTGACAATGTTAAAGTGAAGACAATTAGCATGTAGCCATTGTTTGAAAGCGATTAAGTCATGACTTAATGCTGAAGAGAGCACTTCATGATTTGTTACATGAAGCAGAAAAGTGAGATCTACATCATCAGTATACATTCAAGCAATTGAGAGAAGATTGCAGTTAAGTTAGTCATTAATAGCTAATAGAAAAACAGGGAACCAAGTACCTTGGGGTACTCCACAGTGCAAAGCACAGGATTCTGACTTAACATTGTTTAGCAACATAACCTGCATTCTCTGAGAAAGATAGTTTCTGCACAACTATAGAGCGCTATCCTTGAAACCATACAGTTCTCAGAAGGATTTCATGGTCAGTGGTATCAAATGCCTTTTTAAGATCAATGAAAAGAGTAACATTTGTTGAGCCATTATTGATGTTAAGATACCAGTTATCCATGGCATCAAGAAGAGCAGTCAGAGTAGAGTGGAGTGGTCTACAACCAGACTGGAACTTAATTGGTAAGAAGATCATAATCACTAAGGGACTATGCCATTATAATTGTCAGGATGCAGGGCTCCAAAATGAGCCTAACATAGAGAAATATTATGTTGTGCCCGATACTTGTATGCCTGGTTAAAAAAAAGCTTTGAATTCTCAAATTATATATTTTTCAAGCAGTTGCTCTACCACCCCAGCCAAACAGATACAAAGTTGGCGTAGTAGCTAACCAGCTTTACCAACTTAATAAAGATAATGATAATGAAGTCAATACCAGACACAACTTGGTCCTACCCATTTTCCCGTGTTTGGCGCAGGTTACAAATGTTTGGTACGTGTGTTCTTATTGCTTTGGTATGGAGTTCATGACACTCAACCAAAACCAACAACTATTACCTATCTGCAAAATTTTAAATTTCCATAAGAATAAAATCATACTTTTTGATTTTCCATTAAGTTTGGCCTCCTTCCTTTGTTTTCGAAGATGTTCCCTAACCTGCAAGGAGAAAAGTGGAAATGTTAACCTGAAGCTTTCAGTGGTCTTCCCGAAGTCAGTCAATGCAAGATCCTTGACCATACGTTCTACTAGGATGTCTATCGAACCATGCTTTCGACCAAAAGACAAGCGAATTTCGAGCAGTAACAGATGTCGAGTAGCAGTATCTCTAAACAATCCAGACTATCGTTACTCGTGTACAATCAAGCTTAAGCTTAACTTTCCAAATAACTATACCAGGACACTTATTCTACGCTTTTAGGGGATCTTTAATATTCCAACAATGCAGAAACCTTTCGCTGTATTTTGTATCGCTTGTGAGCTGTCATCCTCTTGCTCTGTTTTTCTGTAAGAGAGATTAAACATTAGCACCATAAAAATACACTGAGCGGAAGTGAGAAAACCAGAACTTACTTGGTCGAACCATGCTAAATGTTCTGCTCCCTTACCACGTGAAGGTGTTTCGACAATATGGCGGACTAGTTTCCAGTCTTCCAGCGATAACAAGCCCGTGACGTAATGTTAGGGACTCTGAAATTGGTTTAGGTAGCCTGCGTCGCAGACAGTCTAAACCGCCGGTATAGTCCGGAGATTTTGTGACACGTCCGGCTGCAACGCAGGCTAGGATTTAGGGAGTTTGAGAAAACGACGGCGACGTCGTCACGTCGAGGATAACGTCGATTTAAAAAATGAGTTTATATTTTACCTACGAATCTCGTGGTACTATAGAGTCATTTAATTTCTTTATCACTGTCAAAGTTATCACGAAACTGAATCTAGGACACATCGATTAATTCGCAATAAAAATAATTTAAAAAATTAGCCGTCGTGGTTCACGTTCTCCAGACAACGCAGAATTTGGTCATTTCACGTTGTTGAAATGTACCAAGAATTACAACTCACGTGCACAGTCATTGTTCTGCTTATTAAATCTTTTGTTTAGTGACCTTGCCAGTGGCGGATCCAGACCTTGAGTTAAGGGGGAGAAGGGGGGGGGGGGGGGCGGTTTTGTTTTGCTTGCCCTGCCGGCTTTTCTTCCTTCTGTGGTTTCTTCTTTTCTTACCCAAAGTAAGGGGGGACCGGTCCCCCCCGGGCCCCTCCCCTAGATCCGCCACTGGTTGCAGTTGCCGTCGCCGTCGTGGTTTTCTTAAACTCCAATATAACTTGGCGGTAACTTTCTGCTAAATTTAATGTAAATGTTCACCCCTTTAATCGGAAATCATCCGAAAGAAACTTTTATGACTACAACAAGGCTGACTGGTCATGCTTAAATGAATTGTTTGAACACATTGTACGTTTCTTTTAAATGATGCGAATGAAGTTTGGAGTGCGTGGACCGATTTATCTTTTACCGCCGTTGACGAGTGTCTTCCAAAAAAGAAAAAGAAGCGAAATCGCCGGTTCCCTTGGATTTCAGCTGAGATAATTAAAATAGTACAGAAAAAGAAGCGATTGTACAAAAAAGCTAAGATTAGTAATAATGATGAATCGTGGTCCACTTACAAAAAGGCGGGTAATTTGTTGAAGAAAGAATGCAACAAGGCCCGCTGGGAGTACCTTGATAAATTCGCAAACGATATGAACGACAATAGGCCCTTTGCAGCTGGGGTCACTTGACCAAATTTTTCCTAGAAAATTTTTATTTTTTAATGGGCTATAACTTGAAGAATGCCAGAAATGGAAAGAGCGCATCGAAAAAACCAAATGGCCAAGTTTGAGACCCCTGGCAGTAAAGAGTAAGTTTATATGACCGTTTGAATTTTCGGAAAATTTAGAGAATTTGTATGGAAAATGCTGCTGGAGAGCAAGACCTTGGTCTCCAACAACTTTTTCCATACAATTAAATATTCTTATTCTTTTAAAAATTCAGACCATCATAAAATCTCATTCTTTAATGATGGGGGCCTCAAACTTGGCCATTTTGATTATTTTCGACATGCTTTTTCCATTTCTGGCATTCGTTAAGTTACAGCCCATAATTTTATGAAAAATAAGTCACGTAATGGCGTGGCTGTAAAGGGCCTACAGCGAACACAGGCCTTTTTGGTATTACGTTCAGTCCGGGCGTAAAGGATCAAATGATCTAATTGTTATAAAGCTGGCCAATGGCAATGTGCTAACAAACGAAGGTGACATTGCTGAGTGCATGAATGAATATTCTGCTTCCGTTTTTAAAGCCGAAAACTTTGATAATCTTCCATTATTTGATCAAGTTATCAAAGACAAGGATCTTAGTCTTCTACACTGTTCACCTAAGGATGTTAGCAAGATTCTAAGCGAGTTGAAACCTCGTAAATCTCCTGGCCCGGACAGTATACGTCCCATGATCTTAAAGAAATGCGCTGGATCCTTGGCTCCATCACTTAGGGATGTTTTTAATGCGTCTCTTGTATCAGGCATGTTACCACACAACTGGTAAAAAACGATCGAAAGAACTATCGCCCTGTCTCACTAACATCGGTGGTGTGCAAAGTGTGTGAAATGATAGTAAGACCGCAGCTTGTTCAGTTTCGGATTACAAACGAGGTCTTTATTCCGGAGTAATTTGGCTTCCCGAAAGGGAAATCTTGTCTCTCTCAATTATTATCTTCGTTTCACGATTGGGCCCGCGAGAGAAACAAAGGCTTGACAACTGATGTTATCTTTTTAGACCTTTCAAAAGCGTTTGACTCGGTGCCACCTGAACGCCTTTTGACAAAGATACACGCATATGGTATCCAAGGTCCACTCCTGTCTTGGCTTAGATGTTTTCTCACCAATCGATACCAGCGTGTTGATTGTTCTGCGGGGACATCATTCATCTTGGACTTGCGTTTTCATTTATATTAATGATATTTCAAGAAATATTATGTCAAACACAAAACTCTTTGCAGATGATATGAAGGTGCATAGGATACTCAGGGATACTAAGGAAAATGTAGAAGAGCTACAGAAAGATCTTACTCGCCTGGAATCTTAGAGCAATGACTGGCAGCTGAAATTCAACACTGATAAATGCGAAGCGATACGCATTTCTAAAAAGAATGATTACTCAAGTCCTCAATATCATCTAAACAGTTGAAAGCTGTATCTGAAGTTAAGGATCTCGGAATCTACATTACTTCGAACCTGTCATCGAGTATGTAAGCTAACAAATGCGCAAATAAGGCAAATAGTGAGCTTGGATTCATAAGGCGAACGGTAGGTCCTAAAAATCCTGAGTTGTATTCAAAACTTTATTAGAGCCTAGTACTTCCGATACTCGAGTACTGCTCTCCAGTTTGGTGTCCGCACCTTAAAAAAGACTCAAACACCTTGAAGAAAGTACAACGTAGAGCATCCAAATGTGCCCGTGATAATATTGGGCAAGACATGCCCTACGAAGAACGCCTAAAGCTCCTTAAATGGCCAACACTTGAACAAAGAAAGATTATTTTCGTCGCTTATCGAGTGTTATAAGACAATAAATAGACTTAATGGACTTGATCCCTCGGCATTTTTCACGTTTGCTTATGATTTTCGGCCCTTCGAGAGCTAATCACAGTTTTAAACTTAAGTTTGCATCAGCAACTTTGAATAGTTTTAAACATTCTTTTTTTATACGCGTAACTGATAAGTGGAATAATCTGCCAAGGGAAATTGCTGAGGCAGAAAATTTGAATATTTTTAAGAACAGACTGAGACGTCATCTTGCACATTCAGTTCTAGTGAACACTAAGTTCTTTTATTGTGGGATGTATTATATATATAGTTAGTATTTTAAACAGCTGTAAATAATTGATGTCTTAATTTATTTTATTATCAGGAGATAAACTAGAAAGGGCTAACCTCTTTTATCTCCTTTTTCACTTTCCTATTGATTTGTGAATAAACAGTTATCATCATCATCATCATCATCATTATCATTGTCATCATTATCATTATTATTATTGTTCTTATAAACACTTAAAACACTAATCGGATCGGTTAATTAATGATGAAAAACTTGTTATTTGCAGTTACTCGCTAGAGCGAAACATTGCCTTTACTATTTTAGGAGCGCTTCTGTATATTTATAAATCATTACATTATTATACTTTATTTCTATTTCCTGTATATTCTGTTATTCTATTCTGTGGTGGTGGCCAACTCGGAAGCTTTGCTCCTTTGGCCACTACACACTTTTTTTCTGGTTCAATCTAATTTTGTATTTGTTTTATTTCTCATTTTGTATTTCTGCTAACCAAAAACGATCTTTTATGTAAATGAAATACGTGGAAATAAAATACGTGGAAATAAAATGTATTCCGGCTAACTTGAACTTCTTCAAATCATGAACTAGGATATTAGTTTCTACACTTGTTTCTTAAGAAAAAGTATCATCTTGAAGCTGTTGAAGTTGAGAAAGGTAAATTAACCACTGTACATTCTCGTCTCCAAAGGCCACGCTCCTTTTGGTCAGCACCAAGAATAGCGACCTCTGGAAGTCCGCGACCTCTGGAAGTCAACACTGAAAGTCCGCAATTAACGGAATTCCCGTCACTTTGCGCATGCTCAGGGTCAAGTCTGACAAATCTGATTGGCTAAGACTAGGAAACCAATTCTCTACGCATGCTCAGAAAATTGGACCTTCCCAGAGGTCCTGATTCTTGGTGCTGACCAAAAGGAGTGTGGCCTCTGGGGACGAGAATGACCACTGTCAATCTCGTTCCCAGAGTCTTCGTTCCCCTTGACCAGCGGTCGCAAAACGAGAGCTCTGGGAGCAACCATTTTGAAATAACCGAATTCTGGTGATTCTGCTCATCCAAGTGGTATTCATTCACACCTCGCAAGTACAAAATCAACCTCACCCGCATTCTCACCTGTGGATACTTCCGTTTTTATAAGTTGCTATTAAAGATCTGAGAAAGCTCCTGTTGAAAAATGGTTACCCTCGAGGTGTTATCACGTTCAACATTAACGATGTATTGAACAAAAATAAAAGCAAGCCAAATAACCCTGTTCAAGCTACAATTCCCAAAAAAGATATCTTAATCCTGTTATCCTACTTAGGTCTTCACAGTAACCAAGTCACGAAACGTCTGAAATCCTGCCAGTGTGTATACATTTCTACTCTTTCGCCAATCTCAAGATCACATTCCAACTGAAACATACGCCGCATCAAATCTTACTTTCCATACAAAGATCGCTTGAGCCGCTCACAGGGGTCCAAAGTCATCTGTAAAGCTGGTTGCTGGGGCTGTGATGAATTTTAGTTTGGCAAAACAAAACGAAGACTCCATGACAGGAAAACAGAACATTTCAAGGCCCGGGAAAACTGACTTTCATTGCAAAATTAAAGAGACCTTCATCATTGAAGAGCTAAAGCCTTCCGTTAACCCTTTGACTGCCAACGACACATACACGCGTACTGAGTGGTCGTGCTCTTTGTACCACTTGCGACGTCATCAATTTAAATGTCACCAGATATTCTTGATAAGCAGATAGGAGAGCTAGGATAGATCTAACTGCACAACAGGCGGTTTTGGATATCGACGGCATAAGGCTGGAGTAGCAAATTGAAAAACAATGTTATCATGTGCAGTTCTGGTGGAGAAATGTACTTAATCTTGGGGAAATCTAAGTTTTTGGTTAAAAAAAAAGAAAAAAAAGGCTATTTAGTGTCCTGGCAGCCAAAAATCTGATTTAGCCGTTAAAAAAGGCAATTTTTGTGAAAATTTGGCAGTCAAAGGGTTAATGTATATAGCCTGCTTTGATATTTGGCTTTGGCAATAAAAACTGCTAAGACCAAACTTCAGTAACACTGTCTTTCATAAATCAAGACGGATACAAGTTATTTTTCCGAGTTGAGCACACTCGCTACGGTCCCTGGTCTATAAGCTAATGACAGTAAATGCTGTCCAGTCAATTGAGAGTGTGATGGAGGCCTTTCCACAAATGTCCGGGTATTTTTTGGGATATTTAGAAATTTCCGAGATATTTAGAAAATATTAAAATTTAGGGATACAGTCGAACCTCCGGTTGCGACCACCTCTCGTAAACGACCAGTTTTCCAAAATACCAAAATTTTCCAAGTCAACTCACTATATTTGGAACCTCTTGTAAGCGACCACCTCTCGTAAGCGACCGCGACCACTTTTAGAGCTAAAATTGTGAATTTTTCCTTATTTTTTAAACCTCCCGTAAGCGACCACTTGACAGATAATGGAGCGAAAAATGGTTAATAAAGTTTTGTAAGGCCCAGTTCAGACGCCGAACTTTTCATGAGCCGAACCAAATACATTGAATTAAGTACACGAAAAGTTCGGCGTCTGAATCAGTTAAGAACGGCTATTTGAATTTGGAACGGCCCAGCCATTCTTCCCGCCTAGCTCAGCCGGGAATTTCGGCTTTGGAACGGCTTTGATTCAGACGTCGAACCGAACCGAACCTAATGCATAAATCATTGTAACGTATTGTTCAAGTAGTTTTCACTTTGCCTGAAAATCGCTGACATTTCGATGTGATTTGGTTTAAACCAAATAAAGTTCGGCGAATTAAGTTCGACGTCTGAATCAACAGGTGTACTTTTGATAATTTGGGTCGGTCCAAAGTCGAATTAAGTTCAGCTCATGAAAAGTTCGGCGTCTGAACTGGGCCTAACCTGGCCGCGGCCGCACTAGAGAGTTAACCGGGTTATTTCTAATTAATTAATTACGGTTAACCGGGTTATCGAAAAATCGTGATGCGGCCGCTAATTTCGGCTGTTCATGGAGCTTAAACCGGGTTTACGGTTACCATGGAAATTAATCGATGAACAATAGATCTTTTAACCGGGTTAGGTTAATTTTAAACCACCTTTTTCCGTGCTTTAACCCAGGTTAGTGGTCTCTTATTAGCAGTCTGATCAGCGCTGCACGAAAGCGAGTGTTTCTTTTTGCCATAAATGGCGACAGAACACTACAAAGGACGTGAAAAGAGTCGAAGCTCATTCGAAAGTGCTCTCTAAAAAAGTCATGCATGGCAGGATTCCTATGGATTTCCCCAAACCATCGCTGGTCTCTCGGATATACCCAGACTCGAGGACGATTTGACGGCGATGGAGAACACTCCTGACTCTGACGTTTGCGCGAAATTAACATCATGTTTGAAAGAACTGCCTTAGAAATTTGCGTAGTGCGCATTAGAAGGAAGAGGGACTGCCTTAGCTGTGAGTGGAGAGAAAGGAAACGAAAACAAAGAAAAAGAATCGAGAATATAACAACAGACTGAACGGGGTCCTCGAAGTCTGCCATTTTGTTGGTTTATCTCATGACGTCAATTGAGTTTAACCCACTTCATAACCCATTTCAGTGCGACCGCTCATAAAATATAACCCCGTTATTTTATTATAACCAACCTTTAACCGAATTAAGTTGTTTAGAATTTTTAACCAGGTTTCTAAAAAATAAACCCAGTTAACTCTCTTAGTGCGGCCGCAGCCAATTACATTCCTCGGTAGTACAAGAGACGGAAATTTCTCAATGGGAAGAACCGGATTTTTTTTCTCGAAATTGACTTGTACATGAATAAAACGGGTTAAGTCTCGGCATTTACCATATTCTAATGAGGAAAAATTTTGACCCATTATGGTCTAAGCTCTCTTAAGCGACCACCTCTCAAAAACGACCACCTAGGTTTGACATTTTTGGTGGTCGCTTACGGGAGGTTCGACTGTATTTGGAAATTCATAGCTTTTTTTGGCTTAACCCGGTATTTTCCTCGTTATTTGTTGAAATAATTCTAAGTTCTATGCCAGAAACAATCCAGCTCAGCGGTTTCCCACTCAAAAAATGTATGTATCCAGCAATTTTCCAAAATGGCGGATGCTGGTAACATCGAAGTGGCTGAATCTTCTTCCTCCCACTTCTCACCACTCACCTCCCACTACTGCAAGAAAATTTTGAACATTTTGCAGTTTAGAAGACTTTTTGAGAATTCCCGGAAAGATATTTAGGTAATTTTACGTGATATTTGTGGAAAGGCTTAGCTCAGCCTCATAGTGAACTCAGCAGATGAATGAAGTCGTTGCGTGACAAATTAACTGGTTCCCAGTCGACTCTCTTCATTTATTGCACTGCAAAGACGCATGGGTAAATAACTGTTCAGATTATCCAGTTGAAAGAGGTTCAAGATGGCGCAGAAACCTGATAGCTCTTGGAACTTTAAATTAGGGTCGAAACCCAAGTCCGAGAAAAGGTACAATTTTGACCTTTGTCGTCTAGGAGGATTTACATCACAAAAAAGTGAGTTTACCGTTAACAGAACCCTTTGCTTGAAGTAAAACGTGTGTTTGCATGTCATTAACTCATTAAACTTACTCAATTAGCGTAATTGATAAATTGTATCACTAGCTTGTAATGTTCAATTTCATAAGCTTCAAGTTTGTTATCGTGGTGTAGCCGCGTATATTTATTGTTGACGTTATCCAGAATGAATTCTCATTTTCAATGCTCAATGTTTTATCGACAGTTCGCATTGCGTGACGCTCTTCTCCCGTAGTTCTCTGTTTTGGTCAAGTGATCCGCATGTGTGTAATTCTTGCTGGTTTCTGCCCTAAGCTTGCTTGCTTGCAGATTTATTTTTTAGCCCAATTCGCTGACTGGGTGTCGTAATATTCCAAAAGGTTTGCTCGCAAATTTCGACAGCCTGTCGAGAAGGTCGAATACATTGTACGGCAGGAAACACTCCCGGTTCACCGACACAGGTACACAGACGGGAAGCAATGTGACATTTCAGTCTGGGCACCTGCAGGGCTTGCAGGTAGAATAACTGAGATATATTTTTCTATTGCCCTGTCAATGTGACATTGCTCTAGAAACGGAATATAAAGCCACTTGAATCCAGTCCATTTGCTGGCAGTCATTCTTTAATCGGGCCGTGCATTCATGATTCAGCGATTTTCAACGATGTGAAAACGGTCTGAGCTCTGCCTTTCATGATCTTACATATCTTCCAGTGATACAGATACCTCTGTCATTGTGTAGATCGAGATTCTTCTCGAAATTGTTACAGTCAAACAAACGTTGCTTAAGTGAGGTTCTGGGAAGATCTGTTGACTTTCCTATTTGAGTTTATGATGCTAAATTGCAGTGGTATTTGTGAAAAAGTGATAGTAGTCAGTAAATCTGAACTAACTTCCAGAGTTCCAGGTGCTAACCTTTTGTAACATCTAAGGGTTAATGTTCTTTAATGCAACCAAGAATCGGCCAAAATCGCAACTCTTAGTTCATTGGTTTGAGGGACATTTACATGTTAGGTTTTGTCGCGTGCATTTGCATTTTCCAGACTTTTCATTTATAAATTAAAATCTTGGGAGGAATCACTTATAAGCGATTGAACTTCATTCTGGCTGGATTTCAGACACGATTTTTCTTTTCGTATCGTTGCCAGTACGATAAAATTGTTATTTATCATGAGAAATATTCATGCGGCAAACGATCTCGTGCTGCAACAAGGAAAAAATACTTCAAGAGCCAATATCATTGTTGAAAGACTGGCAGCTAAAAACAAAGGATTATTATTGTAAATGAGCAATGCAAATTTCAGTTGATTTCGTGAAGATTAATTTGCAATTTAAATAACACAATTTCGAACCAGCCTTTTCAGGAAAGGCTGGTTCACATATGCGACGGCAAGCGCAAACTTGATGCATCAGTGTGAACGCGGCTTGTGCGCGAGCTCAATGAAATAGCTTCACATTCTCTCTGGCCCTTGTGTTTGCCTTTCCCCGATAGTCCTCTCGTTCACACGTAAGTATGTTAGACTGCAGAACTGGCGGACTTGCGGGGCAGAGCGTGAAACGCGATACACGATCGTGACCAGTTCTGCAGGCTTTATATATGTTTGCTGAGCTTGTATCGTCCACCATCTTGAATACGAACTGTATGAATGCACCGGCATTTTATCCTGGGTTGCGTCTTGTGTCGCCAGGTGGAGCAACTTGTACAAATGTCTTCAAGGTCTTTCCAGTTATATTAGATTTGCAGGAGTATTGGAAAGCAAGTCACTCACGACACAAGAGTGAGTACATGTCTGGTCTCTGGCGCACCGGGCCAATCTTTGGTTGTTTATCACGCGGTTATGATTTTCTGCGCATGAGTAGTAACAGTGAATTAAGGGTTTGTGGGATGGAAAGGAAGCTTGCATCTTTTGGCGCTTTCCATTCAACCAAAAATTCCGAAAATTTCGAAAAAGTTTGAATTTCATATTTATATACCTGTATTTTACATATTTTGCCATTAAATTGTAATAAAGAAAATAAAGAAAGAGGACAAATGGTCCGGAAATTTACTCGGAAAGGTTCCAGAAAATCCGGAAATTGTTGAATTTCCGAAAAGCGAACCGTTCAACCAAAACTTCCGGGAGGAAAGTCAATTGGGACGGAAATTTCCGGTCAGAAATTTACGAAAATTTCTGTTTAACTCGCAAGGTTGTCACGTTCCCTAGGCTGGTAAAGGGATGTGTTGGTAAGGATTGGCGAAGCCAGAACAGCATTCCTTCTGCTGGATCTGCGTCTGAGTGTAAAGAACAACACGCAACCCTGATTATACGTGAAGACGAATAGTGCGTCTTGAGCGACGAACCAAGGGACTAATTTGGATCAGACAGTTGTGGGTATGCGTGTTAGTCAAAGACGGCCACAGTTTGCTTTTGCACCATTTAAACTGGGCACTTTAAGTCTTCCTCCTGTCCACACTTACTGGAGCGACTAGCTGAGTGCTTGGCCGGTGCATCTGCTTGTTTGTCTCGTGTGTTTGCTCTGGACAAATTATACATCTCTTGCGTAAAAAGGGCCACAGTGACTAGCGAGGATCTTTATAGAGGCAATTCTTTGTCGGTCATCTAAATGGTCTTAGTAAATAACAACTCAAATTAACCAGGAAATGATGGAAAACAACACGTGTGAAACTCCTTTGAACCTGTTAAGGAATATGGATGGTCAAAATTTGAGGTCGAAACTTTTGCAAATACTGATCACAACTTGAGTTCCGTTTGGTTGACACGGACATAAATTAGCTTGAGGGGGTGGGGTGGGTAGAACGATGCTTTGAGACAACCGTGCATAAACTGACAAAGGTCCATTAATCTGTCGGGAAGTTTCTAAAAACATAATCGTCGGTGATTGAACTTATAAACGTCCAGTTTGAAACCCAACTAGGATTTTTTAAATATTGCTGTATAAATTGGACAAAATTTGTATAAATTGGACAAATATACAGCTTAACGACACTGAAAGAGAAGCAGTGTTGAGAGGCGAGGTTAACTAATGGTGGGGTAGGGACGAAATGGGGAGGTACATTTTGTGTAAAGGGAGTGTATTGTTCTAGTTGCCCCATGGAAACCAGCTGGAGTTGATCTCTGGGGGCGACCTTACGAGGTTCTTTATAGCCGTAACGATAGAGAGAGAGCACAAAACAAGAACGAATCACAACAGAGGTATTAAAGTGTTGCAGATCAGGCAGATCCCTGGTTTGGTGAGTCAGCTGGGATTACAGATTGACAGGCTTAGTGTAACTTGTAATTGGGAAGGAAAAAATATTATTTCCAATCGCGGCGGTTTTACAAGACTTTCTTTGTTTAAACTGCGAAAGTCTTAGTCTTTGCCGCTCGTGAATGCGACTTGAATGCTCGAATTTGACTGAGCGTAATACCTTTATTCGCAATTTCGTGCGAACCTTAGAATTTTGCTATTTTGGCGAGAAAGTATTTCGCGAGGCGTTTTTTTCCGCGATTTCGATAGGGGAAAATGGAAAAAGGGCAGTAAATTTACCGAAAGCGTTGTCAGGCCTTGTCAACATCATTTTAATTTTCCAAAAAATCTGAACTTCAAATTTTGACGACTGCACGAAAGACACTGTAAGGGATTTGCTCAGTGATTCAGAGGAAGATGATAGTTAGATTCTCCGCTCGATTTATTCATGTGAAATCACAAGACAAGATGTTAAATGGAGCTTACCAGTGACTGAATAAAAAAGTTAATATTTATGTCGATACATAAACTGTATATGTTGTGGTCGATCATGTTTATCAAGTTTCTTGCGATTCACATTTCTTACCATGGTGTTTAATTTCATGTGTGTAAATAATTCTCGAGGCGTTTTATTACAATCGCAAAAATCGTGAAATTAAAGACGCGCGAAATTAAGTACGAATAAGGAACATTTCCCCCAGATGTCTGTCTCATTTTCTCTTTTTTGGTGTTCGGCTATTCTTTACGATTATTCTGTCCATGTCGAACTCCAAAAGAGAAATACCTTTTTCAAAATTTACAAGCAAACGGTGAGGATTTAATACGCAATGTTCATCTTTTTCCTAAATTTACAATCACAGATTAATATAGCGTGATTAAGGTTCATAGACTATCGAGCAAGTGACAAATGATTCGGTCCTGACAACGGGTCGACAATATTGGTTGCGTTTGTTTACCTTCGCCTGCTCCCAGCCTAATCCTCGTTTTGATTCCTTTTATTTGCTTTACAAAATGACTGATGCGAAATAAGTCTAATTTTTGAAAATCGTGTGAATCTTCTATGATTAGCTATATGTGTGGTGTTTGATTTTTATTTTTTACAATGTGTAAATAGACCAATTTCGATAGATTAAAATTAAGCCTAAAACAGTAGACCTGGGGAATAACTACAGAGTTTGTGGGGTTTATTCCCAGAGCCTCGTGCTGAGGGCTATTGTGTTAGGCTGAATTTTGACATATCGATATTGGTCTATTTTTTCCATTTCATGGAACTCGTTTTTTTCCCTCTGCTCAGCGTCACGTGGCCAAATGGAAAAGACCTTTGCGCATGCTATTTATGGCGCTGTATTTCGTAAACACGATAGGTGCTTGCAGGGATTTCCCGGGGCTGCAGCAAGGCTAGCTGTTACCAATCGGGCAGTGATCTTTACAATTTATTTCTCAGGTATAGACGACAATTCAGCGGTGATGACACAGAACACAAAAGAACAAACTTTATTCGTTGTTTTTGGTGCTTCGGTAAGTGACAGCTTTGACATTTACGCAGATTTTGTATGCATATATAACTTTCGCTTGGTTAGCTTGCAAAATATTACATTAGCTAATAGATCACCTCAGTTTATATCCAATTGCTGCCCGATTCACGCGTTGTTTTCACTCGTGGCTATATGCTTTCTAGCTAAATTAATAGGCTTACATCTTGGAGTAATATTGTACACATTGTACAAGATGAAGTGGGTTTCTTTTCGATCACGAGCACAGACAAGTCAGTTGATGTTGTCCTTCAAATCAGACATGGAATATTGCTATTAATACATCGGCAACCCTAAAATGTTTATTTGCAACTACATAGAAGTTGTCAGCTAGCTTTGAAGACGCGAGATTTTTCTAAATTTGCATAACCTTGTCCTAATTTAGTTTAGTTCTTTTTAATTAAACTGTGTTTAAATTACGTGAGAAATTTGCTATGGTACTGTATGACAGCACTTTCAATTATCGCTGGATAATATTTTGTTTAACATTTGCAATCCATCATTTTAGGGAGATCTTGCAAAGAAAAAGATTTATCCTACTTTATGGTAAGCATTATGTATAGAGTTTTATTTAGGTTATGTCTTTGAATAATGTGTCAAATTACTAATTGTAACAAATGTCACACAATCGTCTTGGGAAATTTGCATAAGAGCTTATTGAACAAGTGTTTTTTTTTAGATATTGTCTAATCATTTGTGCCATTGCTTTGTGTCTGTGAGTTGTCATTTTCAAAAATGCATCAATTTGTTTTCAGCTGGAAATAGTTGGAAATTATCAATTAGAAACAGACATCAAAGGTTTCATGAATGGTTCTGTTAACATAAGATATATGTAACAACTGTAGCTATTCCCATAGCTCTTAAGAGTTTTTGAGTTAGTGTCATGTCAACAAACTATGAGTTTTACATGTTTTAGGCTTTGTGAAGTTACTGCATATTTGAAATGTTTGTTCCAATACCATGTAATGTATTATGTGAATCCAAGGTGTACTTCAGCTTGATTTCATTGCATTCAATCTCATCAGGATCACGTGCATCCATTCTTGAAGATATCTTTCCATTGACTAGGTATTTATATAAAGATGAACTCATACCAAAAAACACCAAGATCATTGGCTATGCTCGCTCAGATTTGACAGTCGACAAACTAAGAGCCAAAGTTGAACCTTTCATGAAGGTAAGTGTCAATATTTACCATTATGTTAATATTTAGGACCAGTTCCAAACCAAATAACCTTTGGTGGAAAGAGTAGGGTTCTCTTTTTCTGGCACAACTAATTATAGATCAAAGGGGTGAACTTGCAAAGCTGGGGACTGTGTTCTCCTATGACACTGTAAAGGTTAGTTCTATGATTATGCACTAAATTACACTGTATTTATATGGAACTTTTAACCAAGCAGATCTGTAGTGGCAACCTAAGGTCAACTCTTTTTTTTAAGCAAGGAAAACAGAAAGCCCATCCCACTATAGTTGTCACCACCCTACCCCCCCTCTTTTTACCCCTCTGCCTGGGAATGTTAGTCCTGGCACTCTTGCCTTATACTAAGACAATTTACATAATGTTTGTTACCTTATTTTTTAGCTGAAAGGTGATCAAAAGGCTCAAGTATCAGAATTTTTCAAGCTTTGCTATTATGTTAAAGGCCCTTACAATGAAGCATCAGGCTTTATAAAGCTGAACGCAGAACTTGAGAAACTAGGAGAAGGAAAGGATGTTGTTCACAGGCTGTTTTATCTTGCACTTCCTCCTTCTGTTTTCATGGATGCCTCTGAGAACATCAAACAGCACTGCATGGGCTCAAAGTATGTCATCACCTTTATTCATAAATTATTTGTTCAATATACAGAATGTCACGTCACTGATGTCTGTCAGTGATTCAGTCAGCAGTAATGAATAGGTTTGAAAAGAAGTAATGTATACTACAATGGTGATTATGATTAGATGGATTGGATCATGTATACTAAAGTCATCTGCAGTTGAGTGTCGATCGATACCCTTGATCGACCCTCGATCAACACTTGATCGACACTTAATCAACCTTCAATCGACACTTAATCAACCTTCAATCGATTTTCAGAGACACACCTTCGAGTGTCAATCAATACATAGGAGTTGGTCAACACTCAGGCGACTATTGATGGACTGTTGATCAAGTGTCAATTGAGTGCTAATTGAGTGTTGATTTAGACCTCAATCAAGTGTCAGTCTAGTGTCAACTGAGTATCGATCGAGCTGTCGAGTGAGTCTGATGTTTATTTTGTGTAGCTATCTTCCCAGTAACATTTTTTGAAAGATCCTTGTGGATCTTTAGGTTCTTCTTGACAATCCCATAGGATGCCCTTGCCAAAATTTAACCTCAAAGGTCTTGGAGCATCTTGCACATATTTTTGATGTACCTTGAATATTTGAAGTATGATTCTCAAGAACCTTCCAATAATCCTAAGGATATTGCAAGATCCTGTTAGGAATTTTTGCAAGATCCTGGTATATATTGAGATCCTCTGTCAAATCCTTGAGAACCTTGATTCCGGTATAGGCCTTTACTTGAATATTTGCTAAGTTAATGTTGTAAGGTTCTCATTGTAGCACATATCTTTGATGATCTTACAAATATTGTTAAGGATCTCTGGATGGTTTTCAAGGGTCATCAAAGATCTTTTAAGATCCTGCAAAGTTCCGCTTAATTACCAAGGAAAAAAACTTGAGGCATGTTTTACTGCTGACCAAAAACCTTGAATATGGCTAAAAATATTCTGCGGTGCATTGTATTTCAACTACTTACCTGGTGGTTAGTGGGAATTGACCTAGTAGTTAGTGTGCCAGACCCTGTCTGGATGAAGCAGTCTGGGTTCAAGCCCTGGCTGGGGTCACCCTGTAAAGGAATGGCATCCTATCCAAGGGGGAGTGAAGATTTTCCCAGCTAGTTGTTTAATGATAAGGAAACCTGGATATGCTGACTAGCAGTATGCACCACTCGGACCCAACATAGACTTACCTTTAAATGTAGTCACTAGCCAGATGTGTGAAAAGTGTAACCTACAATGTCTTGATTAATGTTTTGTATAGGGGATGGAACAGAATGGTTATAGAAAAGCCATTTGGAAAGGACTCAGACAGCTCTGCTGAATTGTCCAATCATCTGGCATCACTGTTTCCAGAGGATTCCATGTATCGTATAGATCATTACCTTGGCAAGGAAATGGTGCAGAATCTTATGGTTCTACGGTGAGAGCATATTGTTTAAAATTGCTTAAAATTGGTTTAGGCCTTTTATTATTCAGATCATTTAAAGGTGCAATTTCAGTTGCAATATTTATTGTGATGTGCCTTACCATAGCCAGTCAACAAAATCTTTTTTAACATGCATATTTTAGCCAATCAGAGTGCAAATGTGTTGGATGTATCAACCTCTTGTCATGCAAAGACTACAACTAATAGCGTTTGAGTACCAAGCACTTGAAGCTAAAATTAGGCATTTTGACAGACTACACTGTTGCTGTGGTAATCTGTTAAATGAAAAGGATGACCACGACTTGTTTACTAATGACTGGGCAATTTTTACTTAATTTTTGAATAACTAATTCTCAATAACTAACATGCCTCAGTTAAACATTTTCCCCTATTTTGGATATAGTAAAAACCTGCAGATAATAACCTAGTGATTTAAGAACCTACAGGCTGAAGTTTGGCATTAAAAATTGTAATGTTGTTGTGGTTAGGGAACGTGTCAACCAATTAAATGAGATTTTTAATTTGCTGCTCAATAGGTTTGGTAACAGAATCTTTGGTCCAGTGTGGTGTCGGGAGAGCATCAAAAGTGTTATAATAACATTCAAAGAACCAATTGGAACTTATGGCAGGGGAGGATACTTTGATGAGTATGGAATCATCAGGTATGGTGTGGTTGGCTTAATTGTTTGTGTGTTGGACCACTGTAGATCAAGTGATCCTGGTTTGAGCCCAGGCTGGGATTAGTGAGTTGTGTTGTGTTGGGTCATAAAGGCCAGCATAGACTTTATGTACAGCTCTCTGAGTAGAATCACCTATTACAGGGCAGTAAACTACGTCACGTAAAAATGTCTCTGTGACAATGTGCAGTTCCAGAAAATATCCATACTCCCCCAACAGAAGGGATTGGAATTTCCTGGAGGATGGGGGGTTCAGTAAGATCAAAAAATTGAAAGAAATGTATGAAGCTTAATTGGAATTTCCAGAGGGGGTGGTGAGATCTTAGAGAAAATCCTTTTGTAGGGGAGGTATGGATATTTTCTGGGAGTGCACAATACACCTCAAAATTGTGAAACATTTTATGAGTACTATATACCTAAAATTATCTTATACACTTAATTCACGTCTACATGCCAAATACCCAGATTTCAGGAAGAATTAGGTACACTTTTTTATCTGAATTGTGACCAAAAGGTACCATACACCTGAATTAAACAACTCCAGATACGGTATAGATCATTTTCACTATCATGCAATAAAAAAATAAATCGAAAACCATCCAGTGGAAAAAGCTATGAAATTATGATGTCATAGAAGATAACTAAATAAGCCACTTCTCCAAGTTTTAGGCCTGTGCGTTTCCCCAAACTTCAGATATTCGTCGAAATGTTTCGCTGATATTTACAGAGCCCAGTATGAAAACACCATGTTGGTGTACCTCCATGGTACACCAATATGGCAGCCGGAAAATAGTGTAAACATCTGGAACTTACTTTGGCTATCTAGGCAACTGATTATCAGTACTGATCAAACAAGCATTTACATAAGCACTTTTCCTAATGCTTTAACTTCTAAAAAGGCTCAAAATCATGGGATAAGTATATATTTTTCAACAAACTCGATCATAGCCTTGTGTCACGCACCTCCATAACCCTGAAATTCAAAATGCTCTGGATTCCAAACGAAGCACGCTATTGAGCTGTAAAATTGTAAACAGATATAAATATACTGCCTCTTGTGCCTGATGAGGACAAAAATTTGGGTGGCTCTTTCGTTTTGGATTTTAGAAAGTGATGACGTCACGTGAAAACGATCTATATCTGGTCAATAGCTGTGGAGCAAATGTTTATTCACCAGTCCACCAGTCCACCAGTTTGAATCTACAAACGAGTTGCTTTTTAGCCATGACTAAGCCCTTTATTCTGGAAAGGAACTCAGATTTTCTGATCTTAAGGAATAGATATATGTAACCTAAATGTGACTGTTGATGTGCATTGTATCTCTATTTTAGGGATGTTATGCAGAACCATCTATTACAGGTGCTTTGTCTGGTTGCCATGGAAAAACCTGCTAGTAAACAAGCTGAAGATCTGCGAAATGAGAAGGTTAATTCTTAGTGGATTTTATTCAGTGAATTAGGAAAGTAAAGAGTAAACTTGGGAATTAAAACTACTGTACTACTGACAGTAACTGCATTATTGTCTTCTTTATTTACAAGGTGAAAGTACTCAAGTGCATGAACCCAATTGAATTGAAGAATACAGTGCTGGGTCAGTATATTGGAAATCCTGATGCAGAAGGGGAAGGAAAGTTTGGTTACCTCGACGATCCCACTGTGCCGAAGGGTTCCATCACACCAACATTTGCTACATCTGTGATGTACATACGCAATGAAAAGTGGGATGGTAAGTTCAGTTCGAATGAAGGTAGCAGCAGTGCAGTACTGTTATAAGCATTTACAATTAGGATATTTGCACTTACTGTTGGTGTATTTCCTTACTGTACATGTAACTCATGTTGCAATGTCATGAATACAGTGTGCAGATAGGTTACTACGATTATCAGTTCAGCAGTGGCGGATCTAGGGGAGCAGCCCAGGGGGCCTGGGCCCACCCTTATTTTGGGTAAAAAAAGAAGAAATAACAGAAGGAAGGAAAGCTGGCAGGGCAAGCAAAACAAAACCGCCCCCCCTCCCCTTAGCTCAAGTTCTGGATACGCCACTGTTCAGTAAGGCGCGATGGAATTTTGGTGGCGAAGTTTTGACCTTAACATTATGGTGTTGTCACAGGCAACTTACCTCATTTCCATTGATAACTATGTCAACAGCCATACGTCGCCTGTCCCGTTGCAAACAATTTTGTGTGCTTTGCTGTTAATGACATTAAAGGCCAAGTTGCCACTGGAAATTGAGCCAGTTGCGTGTGATGACAACATGATTTACACGTTAAAACCTGATGACCAAACTTTCGTTGCACCTCTACTGATAATCGTAGTATTGGTGTGAAACAAGACAATTGTAGTGTTCGTGGATGCTCCCATAACTTTTCATGGATGTGAAGATCTTGGATGCCTGGTGACACCATTATTGCACTTTCAGAGAATGAAGTGTCAGTGTGGGAAGTTTAATTTTTTCCACCTTTGTTAATTACATGCACCTGTAAGTATCCTTCGATCCTGCTGACAGGTTAATTCTTCCCGAGGAAGTGATGTTGATCGCAAAGGTTAACTCAGGATCATTTGCTTGGAGCTCAATGCAAAATTCTTGCATTTCTCTAGCTGCTGATATCCCTTTTACACTAATATCAGATGCAGTTCCTGTTGCCTTACATTTAATTGACAAAAACATAAGCACCGTGGCTCAGACCCCTATTGTCTGCTAATTTCTGGCATAAGCAAGACAATTACCTAACTTCCCAGAAAATCCAAACATTTAATCCAAACATCCACTACTTGGGATTAATATTGTAACCAAGCTGACTAGAAGTTAAATTAGTCAGACTTAATAATTTCTTTTTGTGTCTGCAGGTGTGCCATTTATCCTCAAGTGTGGCAAAGGTATTTTTATCAATGAGGCACCTTTACAGCGTCCATAATATAAACTAGAAATTTTGTGGGTTGCATTTGGAATTAACTATACATTTAACTTTGCAAAGATGTTAACAAAAATGTTTGATTGCTTACTATCTGGTTTTGCTGCAATATAAGTTGTCAACATTTTTCAGTTATCTTTTAACATTTGAGTTTAAATTAAATTGCACTAGAGCATCTGCCTACGAGTTTGGGAACATTTAGCGTGCTATGTGCAAATGTACAAATTCAGTAAATTGTTCTTTTTATTTTGTAGCTCTGAATGAACGAAAGGCTGAGGTACGCATTCAGTTTACTGATGCACCTGGAGATATCTTTGAAGGAAAGTGCAAACGAAATGAGTTGGTTGTTAGGCTTCAACCAAAAGAGGTATTGCTGAAACACAAGTACTTAAAAAATAAATATTAAATTTACCAAGTTAATTGAAATATTTTTATTATCCTATGGCACCTGTAGATGTGTTTAAAGTTTGACACTGTAAGTGTGTAAGTGTATAATTTTAAGTTAAATGATAATCAATGATATATTTAAAATGCTGTCTCTGTTTTTCACAGTTGCGTTTGCTACAAAATTGATGTGCACTTGGTTGTAGTGGACTGGACATCATTATTTATATGAATTATTATTAATAAAAAGACTTGACTAAGAGCTTGTTATTTGTTCATTTTTGCAGGCGGTGTATGTAAAGATGATGATCAAGGAAGCTGGAATGTCTTTTGAGCCCCATGAATCAGAGTTGGATTTGACATATGAGGAAAGATTCACTGTATGCATTTTTAATTACTAACTGTATGCATCTATAGTATACATAAAACAAAGTCCTGTTGGAAGGGAACAGCTCCACAAAACAGCAATTTTTTTGCCTTGAAAAACCGTTTTCCTATGAGCTTTCCTGATTTGTTTCATCTTGACCAGTACCTGAAAGTTTTTTCTGCTACGATATTGGGTGCCTTAAAACTAAGACCTACAAAACTAAGACCTTTTTTACTACCAGCAGGTCTGGTTTTTGACACCCCTACAGTATTCGATGAAATATGAAGAAAGCCTTAAAGTCTTGTTCGAATGATTTATCAGAATCCTTAACAGCAAGTGACATAAAAGGGATTAGCAACTTGCCATCCATATACTTTTCTGTTCAATGTGCTCTCTATTAGCCAACCAAAAGCTGTATGTGCTTGCCTCTGTCCCCTAAGCCACTCAAATTACTTGTTAATACTTTTAGTTTATGTGTTGATTGTGTTCCCGTGCAATCATTTCTAGGTCATATTGCTCTTACGCTTCCAGCCAATCACTATAAATCTCTGTGATGTATGTTCATCGGTTTTCTATAATTGTACTATAGTTATGTTTCATGTCAGGAGGTTTAACTATGTATATGCATAACATATTTTAAAATGTTTTGCAGTAAAAAGCGACAAAAATACAAAACAAAACAAAAAACATATTTTATTATCAGCATGTCAAGATGCCTGATGCATATGAACGGCTCATCCTTGATGTCTTTTCTGGAAACCAGGCTCACTTTGTCAGAAGGTATATATGTAGATCTTGTATATTTAAAAAAGTTAAAGACTGTTAGTTAAATGGGAGAAATCAGAGGACAGCATGATCGTTCCAAGTGTTATTCACAAGTTATTGTCACCTTATTGGTTGTTATCACATGCTATTAACTTCAAAAAACTTGCAGTTGTATTAAGAAATGGAATATAACGAAATGTCCTATATTTGAACTGTGGTAAAAAGATATGCTACATGAAAGATCATTACAGGTTTACTTGAAACCAGGTTAATTAGGTAGTTACAAAAAAAGAAAAAGCCTAAACAAAGTCCGTGCTGGAGCCGGTATTTCAACCCATGACCTCTGTAATACTGGTGCAGTGGTCAATCAAACTGAGCTGGTAAATTTGTGAGTTCATAAATATACCCATGTAAGCAAGTAATTATGTGATAAAAATAAGTAGTTTGGCAGTGATTTGACATCCGTAAATAATTTTGAGACCCCCACAAGCAAAATGTCAAAGTGCTTGATTCACCAGGAAAAGAACTGTATGAAAACCTGTAGGGAGAATTGCCATTTTTGAACTCAACTTGACAACGTAATTAAGAACTTTAAAGTCAAAGAAATGCCGTGGCAAACCCAAAATTTTGATCTTTGAAATGCTGTTGATTAGTGACAAAAGACCAAAACCGAACACATAAGTGGATTCCATTCGCACGAAACTTTTTACCTGAATGTTTTCATGTAACGTTTGCTAATTTATTTTCTCATATCGTAAGTACCATAAAATATGCCTTGCTGTTATTTTTAATTCATTCATTGGACAATGATGACATGAAGTTGTCGAAACATCGTGTTACTTTACTTACGTTAATTTTCTTACTTATATGTTTTTTGAAATCGTTTTTTATTGAAATGGAATTAGATAATTATTTTAATTTACTGAACAAATTGTAAATGAATGTATTTGTTTTTCAGTGATGAGCTAGCTGAGGCCTGGAGGATTTTCACTCCTATTCTGCATCAGATTGAAAAAGAAAAAATCAAACCAATTCCATATAAATTTGGAAGGTAAACTTATTGTTTTAATATAAAAGTTCTGTGTTCAATTTCTTTTTTCAGTCACGAGTGCATTGAAAAGAGAAAAAATAATAACTTAGGGCTAATAGAGCAGTTTTCAATTGAGCGTTGTAGAAATAAAACGAAACTTATCACTCTGGTCAATCACCAAGGACTCAAGCAATACAGTGAAACAATCAAAACTAAAAGTAATTATGTCTAGCGGACTACAAGCGTGAGAAAACATGTGCAAGCGAGTCATTAATAGTTTTGGTTTTACTTCTGATTGAATGAAAAAGTGGTGCAAGTTTTTTAAGAGAGTTGTGAAGCGTAGTAATGTAAAACCATGCCTACACTCAAATGAAACGCTCTTAAGTAGACATTTTAAGGATGTTATTTAATCGTCAGTGGTTACAATGGGCTGTCAGTCTTGTGAAAACAGACAGGCTTGATAAGTTTTCCTTAAAATATGAAACTGACAAGAAGTGACTTTGACCTGTCCATTGTCTTAACAGCCGTGGTCCCGAAGAATCTGATACACTTATCAAGGAGAGTGGATTTGTTTACAGTGATACTTACAAGTGGCAAGAGAAAGCAAAGAAGTAGATCAGCTACATGGCAACCAAGGTAATGCTTCATTCTTCCAAGTTTATTCAGCTGAATAAGCTGAATTATTTTGATTTTTTTTATCATGGATGATTTATTACATCAACTATATATGAGCAATGTTTACTGGGAAATTCTGGAATTCACCCTGCAGTCCACAGTTAACGATTTAATTTGTAAGAACCATGGTAGTGAAATACCCAACTGACATTCACAGTCTCTAGTACTTAGAGAATAGTTTTGAAAAATTAGTAAATTTAAATTTGCATGCTATAGTAAATACAAGTAGTTTCTATTTGTATTAAGGAATCATGTCTAAATGAAACAATAATTTAACTGAAATATTTTTTATTCGTAAATTCCTAAAACTAGTTTTTAGATTGGCTCTTTTTAACACAAATTGCTTTCAGTTTAGACTTGCTTACTAATTACTTGAAGAAGCTAGTCATAAAAGGGGATAAGTGACAATTTTGGTTGCTTTTCTTTTTTCTTGCTCCAAATTGGCTGAAGTTTTGCATGTGGTCTTCAATGTAATAGAAAAATGTGGTTCTGTATTTTTGTCGCTGGTTTTTGCTTTGTTTTCGAGTTAAAACGTAGGCAAAAAACTTGGCTTTTCCTAGCCATGTCTTTAGGAGTTTGTTTGTTGAACAGCAAACAGGCAGACTGTTTATAGTGTATGAAGTCAAAACCAAATCCCACAGCATATAGAGCGGAAATCTGGGAACGGATTGTTTACACTGGTTATTGTGACGTGAACACAACACGTGAATCGATCGAGCGTCAAACGAAATGCCATCAGACAAAAAAGAGATGTGCCGCATTAGAGCTCTGTCAACTAATATCTTAAGCATTGTTTTAAAGTACCTTGTGTGCCTACCTGGTGGTTGAGAGGCATCATAAAGCCTCGATAAACCCGTAAGTCATCAGCACGTTTTAAAGAATCAAAATGTGTTCTGAAACTTCGAAGGCAGCTGATATACTGTAATCGTGTTATCGGCGTTCGAAGTCAGATCGAGCCAGGTAGCAAAGTCCAAGAGCAGTTCTTGCCCAAGAAAAATACCCTCTGGTGAGTTGTGGCCCATTTGCCAAGCGTTGCTAGCGTCAAAGTTTGGAAAGCGAGAACTGGTTTTAGAGTGATAAAATTTGTCTTGTATCGACCGCCATGTTTTCCCGCGCACGAGGTGTAAAGACCCTTCCCGGCATGCATTGCGATTACGTTCTGCGGACGTTTCTCGAACTGGTAACTAGATTTAAACATAATAATGGCCAGCAAGTGGCGATCGATTGTAACAGATCTGTGATCCAGTTTGCGTTGATTTTATTTCAAATCGGCATGATTTGTAGTGTTTTGAGCTTCTGGGATCAGGGGACATGCAGATGTATGGAGACCCGTACGTTGCGCAGAAGGGTTAATCTGTTAATCTGTCAGCCCTATTTATAGAGCGTTTTCACGTGGAGTCATCAAATTCTTAAATCCAAAACTAAACAGCCGCCAAAGTTGTTATCCTCATCAGGCATAAGAGGTACCAGCGCATTTTGAACTTGGAAGTTATGGCGGTGCGTGACATCAAGCTACGATCGCGTTTGTCGAAAACTATGTTTTATCTCGTGATTTTTTAGCCATTGAAGACGTTGTCGTATTTGAAAAAGTGTTTATTGAAATGTTTATTTGTTTCATTTTATTTTTATTTACACCTTTTTTTGACCTGAAATCAGCATTTTTGAGCTTATACGTTGCGTGAAATTACCATTTTCAGGAGCCCATCATGGGCTCCTACCATTTTGCTGTTTTCTAAGTGAAACCAACATCCTTGCCGTCACGCGTTAACGCGAAATCAACATTTTAACCTATTTAGACCTGAAATCAACATCATCGAGCTTATGCGCTGCGTAAAATTGACATTTTGCTAGTTTGTAAGTGAAACCAACATCCTTGCCGTCACGCGTCAATGTGAAATCAACATTTAAACCTTTTTTGGCCTAAAAGCAACATTTTTGAGCTTATACGTTGCGTGGAATTGACATTTTGCTGGTTTCTAAGAGAAATCAACCTCCTTGCCGTCACGCGTTAACGCGAAATCAACATTTTAACCTATTTAGACCTGAAATCAACATCATCGAGCTTATGCGCTGCGTAAAATTGACATTTTGCTAGTTTCTAAGTGAAACCAACATCCTTGCCGTCACGCGTCAACGTGAAATCAACATGTAAACCTTTTTTGGCCTAAAAGCAACATTTTTGAGCTTATACATTGCGTGGAATTGACATTTTGCTGGTTTCTAAGAGAAATCAACCTCCTTGCCGTCACGCGTTAACGCAAAATCAACATTTTAACCTATTTAGACCTGAAATCAACATCATTGAGCTTATGCGTTGCGTGAAATTGACATTTTGCTGGTTTCTAAGTGAAACCAACATCCTTGCCGTCACGCGTTAACATGAAATCAACATTTAAACCTTTTTTGACCTAAAATCAACATTTTTGAGCTTATACGTTGCGTGAAATTGACATTTTGCTGCTTTCTAAGTGAGATCAAAGTCCCTGCGGTCGCGGCGGGCCGATCCTTTGTTATGATAAACCGAGGCGAGACTTCGACTTATAACAAAGGCTTGGCTTGGTTATTATAACAAAGGATCGGCTCTGTTTATCATAACAAAGGCCCGGCTTCGTTTATTTGCAGCCTCGGCGGGAAAAGGGCGTTAGGTATTTTAATCAAAAGTGAACTTTGTCGAAAACGCTCCAAATTTCGCATAGAGTTTTGTTTAGGTATGTTTAGCAACGTCCCGTAGTTTTTGCGCTAAACCTTGCTTCGTTTTCAGGATATTGCGTATGCAAAAAACCACTCGGTTTTCCTAGCGGCGTCTTTATAAAGCGAAGCAAAAACCAGCGGCAAAAATACAGGAACACGTTTTTCTATTACATTGAAGACCACATGCAAAAATTCAGCTAATTTGGAGCAAGAAAAAAGAAAAGCAACCAAAATCGTCACTTATCCCCTTTTATGACTAGCTTCTTCACTTCTGTCAATTGTATTTTATTTTGTTTAAAATATAAACATACAAAATTACAAGCTTGTTAAAAAAAAAGCAAGAAAATAAGACTAGCTTTAATTTTGACCTCCTTAAATGCGTTGTGTTCAGTGCTAGCCCATCCAGTTGATTTCAACTAGTACAGGAAATGGTTGGAGACATTTGAAAATAATTATGAGAAAAAAGGCCTAGCTCATGGGAGAATTGAGAAAAAAATGTTTCTAAATAAAACTTAAACAAAGTTGATGACTTTTTTAAATTAATAATGGTAGGCAAGTTAACTTTCTTGGTTTGCCACTAATGGTCATACTCCACCCCCCCCCCCCCCCCTCACTCACAAACCCCCAGTCTTTTTTTGCTAGCTATAATTAATACACCCTTTACTAATAATGTCTCATTATTTTCAGTGAATGAAGCTTGATTGCAAGACTCTTCTACCAAATGTTCAAGTTACTTTACATGCACAGCATTCTTTTTCTGGACAAGAACATAATAATTATCATTATAATAATGTTGTAAAGATTTCATATATTGGCAGTCTATAATGCAAAAGCTTTGGGTGATTTTACTTTTATATTTTGCCTGAAAATTTGAGGCTCCTTTAGTTTAAACAGCCACCTTACAGAAACAAGTGTCAGGTGTTTGTCATTTTGCAAGAAAAATACTCGGGTGTGTAAATTTTTCTACACTTAAAATTTAATTTTTTATTGGTGATTGTTATACAGTTGAACCTTGCTATCTCGCATTTTATTATCTTGAAGTCAAATCATTTTCTCTTGGATATACTTTTTCAGTCACTCACTATGTGCTGTCTTGAACCCCTGACATCTCAAACTATTTTTTTGTCCCCCATAAGAGTTAAAGTTGGCGGGTTTCAACTGTGTGTAGCATTGCTACAGTGTACTGTTGTATTATCTTCTGCTGTGTTCTTGGATAACATGATTGCTGATGGAGAAGCAATGTTTGTGAAGGTAAATCCAGTTGTGATCAATACTGAATTTCTCCATATAATGCTATTACATTTCTAATAACAAAAGCACCAGCTAGTGGCATTTTCTTGATGTACCATGAATTATGGGGTAAACCCAGCCGAAAAACAAGGACACTTTTTTCATACTTTTTAATCAGGCTGTGTATGGTAACAATGTTGATTGTTGATCAGTAGTTTTATTTTTTTTATTCCATTTGCAAAACGAAACTTATCACAATACTCAAAATGTCGATGAAATGAAGGTATCATTGAATCAGTATCAGTTATGACATTCTCTTCAATGTGAATTGTTGTCCAGTTATCATTTTCCCCCAAAAATACTATCATTTCACTAGGATCAACCACTATTCACTGGTTCATTCATAGACTAGATAACACACAGGAAAATAATGTACATGCAGAACCCCAAGTCAGAAAAGTGACTTGTGCTGCTGTGTATTGTAGCATATGGACATAAAATGGTACAAATGTTTGGTTAGAATTAGGTATGATATTTAACAATAGAATGTTTAACAATAGGTTTTTTTTGCCAATGTAGGGACAGGAAGTAAAATTAGTTTTATTACCATCCTAATACATAGAGAAAGTTCTGCTTAAAGCAGTGTACTATATACTTTAAGTATTATTCTTAGGGCTTGTTAATTATTTTTAGGGCTAATTATTTTTCTAGTAATATTAATTTTAGTAGTATATTGAAAAGATAACCAAAATTAACCTGTGATTAGGCTTGAGGAAACCCCACAATTCTTTCTTTGCCTTTGTCCTCTTTCCCCACACCCTCCCCTCCCCTAATCTTAGTTTGCTCCAGGAAAGAAGAGCATAATATTGGCAGTGTATCAAGCTATAATATCGACAGATATCTTCAAGATACCGCTGTGGATAGTTACAGCCTGATCACAGGTTTAAATGAAAGCTAGTTACTAAAGTAGAAGTTAATTTGAATACGCTATTGATTTTCACACATTTCTTAATTCTGTCTGAAGAACCCTTTACAAGGGAGAAACTCACAATGTAATAAAAATGACGTTGTAGTATTATTTCACTGTGTTGTGTTAATTTATTTACATGTAACATTGTATGTTGAGCATCCACAAATTTAACATGATGTAATATCATTATAGGTGAAATATTTGTTTACAAACTTTTTTTATATACAAAATTAATGCCCAACAAGTTTAACAAAAGAAGTTTGTTTCATCGGCCAAATTTTTTTTGATTGGTGCATATTAAATAACAAAAGCTGGCATCACAGATATTCTTTCTTTGAGATATCCTCAAATACCATCAGATAAAAATTTGATGTAGTGCACGGAACACTAATTTTTTGGAGAGGAAGCATTTACCAGTATTTCTTTTTTGGACCTATACATCTGAATGTAGAAAAATACTACTTGAGAATGCAACAAAAGGAGCTCTGATAGTTAATACTCAATATTATGTTCAGATGAGCAAGCGGACTTCATAATTCATTTTTTCTTATCGGTCTAAAATAATTCTTTGTCATTGTCTTAAATGCCAGCTTTGCTTTGAGGTATTTATTGGAAAGGGAGTCTTGTAATAGGAATAAGAGCACTAGTCTTACAAAAACTAATGAGACGATCTCAGATAGTGCAGAGTGCAATTTACCGCTCTGATACAGTAGTCATATAGGTCCTCACCCATGCCATTCTCTCCCTCAGTAGTCAACTAGGCCTTTTCCCCTTGCAGGATAGGGGCGGAGAAAAACTTGATAAGAGGTAATATTGGCATTGTGTATGTTTCATGTTTGTATTTTCTTTCAAGGCCCAAAAATAACTTACAATTACTGTTTGGCAAGATGGCTTTGAATTTTATTGCCATGTTTTACCCTGAGTTTAGGTCATTTTAAATTCAGTAAGACACAGAAGCAAATATGACAATTTCACTTTTCATGCCAATGATACTGTCTTTTGTTTTCCTCATCAAGCTATGCAACATCATACCCTTGTTTCCTCGAAAATATAAGAAAGATGTGTATTTTTTACTTACTGCTAGAGATAAATGGAATAATGCTAAATACCTGATGAAATATCGAAGAGGAATGATTTTGTTTTATTCAAAACACAAATTTTCATTACCGGTAATCTAATTATAACATAGTCATGTCCAGTCACGGAATAGTTCGATCTCATTCACGTCAAACATGTAACTAATGTAGGAAAGTTTTGGCTGAATATGAAGTTTTTGCTCCCTTCATAGAAGAGGAAATAAACAAGCCGCTAAGGAAAAGCATTCTTTATTTGAACCTTAGCAAACACACAATAATTATAAAAGAACAGACAAAATTTCTTGAATCGAGCTAGGGGTGATTCCAGAAGATACACAGTTACAGTAGTGTTATTTGCACTAAAAAAGGTAGAATGACGTTACCTGAAATACAGCTGCTATCCCTGGTCAAAATAGTCCAGTTCTGGCCCTCTCTCTGTCAAGCAACGCTACGGTAGCGTTGCGGGACAGAGAGAGGGCCAGAACTGGACTAGTGGTTGACACTGAAGGCTAACTTATCTGCGCACGCATTTCGAGCAAACTGCTTTATTTGTTCTTAAGAGAATAGCACCACAAGGATAGCAAGAGATTTGCAAAAACATGTATATAGCTTTGTCATGTTTTCAAGAAACCAACGTAAGTATGACATGTTTTGTGTAATGCACTCGAGTACCTACCCCACCTAGCCCCCCCTTCCACCAAGGCTAATTGATTAATTGAAATTAATTAATTAAACAAACATTAAAGTTAAACACATTATGGCGTTAGCGGCTTAGTGGACAACGGCCCCCTAAACCATCCCAATAGTGCACTCTGCACTAGAAAATTGGTGTTCAATGGGAAATGCTTATTAGAAAGGGTGCACTTTCTGGAAGGAGGGCACTAAATCAAATCTTTATGGTACTCTCCACATTCTTGCTTGAGAGTTTTCCTGAGAGAAGTACTTGAATTTAAGCTTATTATTCTGTTCTACTAATGAAAAAATGGCAGTTTTCCAAAGTTTGTTGTATCAAAGAGCATTTAACTTGGTGACCAGGTGGATCATTCTGACAGCATTGGGTCAAACACAAGAGAGTACATACACTGCAAGTGAGCACAGTTATTTGTAGGGCCTGACCACTGATTTGCTACACCACAGGTAAAGATCATGAGTCTTCCAGAGGAGGTCCAAATGCTTCAATTGTCTCAGTTACTAAAGCTAAATGATCAAGGAAGCCATTTGCACAAACTCTGAGTGTCTTGGCTTCAGAGGACAGTATTGTTCTGTAAAGTTAAAAAGAGTTGTTTCTGTTTATCTCATGTTTGTAGCCAATACTTTCAATAATGGATAGTCACATGTTTGTATGCATCAAAGAAATGATTTCTTTGCTAAAAAATTATGCAGGTTTATTGCAGTGCAACTACTTCAACCCGGCCATAATTGAGAACAAAGGATGGCAACATTTTTGTAAACAAACCAATAACATTGAAGAATACAAATAATATATATCCAACAAAGTTTGAAACCTTAAAAAAGTTTCACCATGTTGGGGGCTTGTCAAGAAACTTTATCATTTTTTGATTGGTCAGTTTCCAACCCTATATTGTGAGCAGTTTTTTTAACATGTCAGGCTGGCTGTCACAAAATGAGTTTTCAAGCTAAATTTTTATAGTAAATGTAAATAATTACGATAACTCCCCACCAAGGATGGGATCTGTAGAGTTCTATACACTACAGTCATAGAGGTGTCTAGTATAGTAATTCAAGTGAAACAGACCTTCATCTTGGTTTGATTTTTTTTTTTGTAGAACTATTGTCTGGATGCTTCAATGTCACTTATTTCTTTACAATACGGTTCCCGATTCATTGTTCTATTTTTCAGTTTTTTCACCAGTAGTGGTCCCACTATAAAATCCTAGTTTTTCATGGGCTCATATACACTCCACTATTGATCGAGGAGGCAGTTAACTTTCCCCCATGAAAAGAAGTAAACGTGCTGACATATATGGGTGCGTTCCTTTGGGGTGACCTGGATCAGGACCAGTGATCCAAGATCTGTCTGGATCATGGTGCATCAAAAGAACCGATGAATCCATTCTGGTCATGGATTCATCAGTTTCTTTGACGCACCACGATCCAGACAGATCTTGGATCACTGATCGTGATCACCCCAAAGAAACGCAGCTATAGTTTGCCTCCCTTCTTCCATAGAGATATCTCGAATTCTCTTTACCCCTCGGACAAATTCAACTCCCGCCTCGAGCAAACCCCTGTCCCCTTACCCAATTGGATAAAATGGAATGGGCCTACACAGAAATCTTACCTACTTGAAATGACAAACGTGGTCTGGTTCAGAGAGAAATCAAGTGAAACTTTAATAATACTCACACATGTAGTACATTTCCTTTCACAGTGAGCATTTTCTTTGCTCCTCCACGTTTCGGTTCTTGGTCAACAGAAAGAGAGTTGCAGGCAATTTGTGCTTCAGATTCCGTCGTAAAGGGCACAGAAATTTCCCTAGAACGTAGGGAAGCAACTATTTGAACACAAAATAAAATAGATAGATAGAATCAAACAATATTTAGCCACCAAAATATGGATAAATAAGCTCAGAGACAAACGTACAGTTTCAAGTCCGTTTTGTCTGCCATCTTGAAAACAGCGGTATTCAGCGGAATTACAAATAATGAGTACTGTGTGCTCAAAGGCCTGGCGAGAGCCCGGCAGGACGTTGGTAGGACGCCCGACAATGCCTGGCAACCACAGCGCGGGTCTTCGCCGAGATTTAAAAAATACAGCTGTAATTTATACTTTTTTGGGCACACAACGGAAGAATTGCTTCAAGCATTGTTCTTACAATGTACGGTAAGTGACAACTGAGAGCTTTTTCTCTTTTTCATGTCATAAAGGATAAGTGGCGCCTAAATGTGCTTATATGACTTATATCACTAGTTGCAGGGGTTCTTCGGTCAACCTCTGTTCCTGTCGCTGTGTTGGGACTGTTAGAAATTCAAAAGATTTGGGAATATTGATCACCACAATGCATTTTGGGGGAGAGTTTATGGGCGATTTGTATTTGAAGGGAATGCCATCTGGACATGGAGGAATTTGACTCATTCTAATATTCTCCTGCGGATTCCACCTGGGCACGGGGATGGGGACAGAAAAGACACCCCTTTTGCATACCTTTGATTGAAAAAAGGTACCCCTTTTCACATACTTTCCATAACTGGTCCGTATTATTCATTTAGTCTTGTTATCATTTTCATGTAGTGTAAAACAAATGAAATGTTACAGCCATAAGGGGTGTCTTTTTGAAAAATGTCTCATTTCTACCCTTTTATATACCAGAAGCCTGAAAACAGTACCCCTTTCAGGCAGAGCCTCCCTGTATTGGCCATTATAGGCAGTTATTCCCAAGAAAAAGTGGTGAAGATTGATTGCTTAACTCTTGGTTCCTTTTCCTCCTGTTAGCTTGGGTTGACCCCAGGGGATTCTTTCTGAACTACTTTTTGTGGTTCTGGCACTGCCTTGTAGGCTTTTGTCGATTGTGCTAGCATAATTTTTGGCATACTTTAGCAAACCGACCATAATTTTTAGCTTTTATCTCAATTTAGCACTGCTAGCGTAATGTGGCTTTTCTGACCTTCACGAAATGACATAATTTTGTCATGAATATACTTCTTTTTACTTTTTCTGTTTCTTAAAACTTCTGTTACTGTTGTCTTTGGGCCGCCCAGGGTCAGTGTGATGTTTCTTGGTCTTAGGCCCCGTGCATATGGCTCAGTAGTGAGCTGACTCAGCCTGACTGAGCTCTAAGATCTCATTGTCAAATTTGAGTGCTTCCCAAGTTCCAGTTCAGATAGTTCAGCAGCCTACAATGTCATACAGAGAGCTTCCATCTCTTGGGAGCGTTTACTTAAACCGTCTTTAAGTCAGAGCGAATTAACCCAGTTCGTACCCCCACCACAGTACAAGGGGGTGGTGGGGTTGATGGAACCCCTCCCCTAGGGTTTCGTTCTGTTAAGGCACAAAGAAATACATTTACATAGATTAGATAGCCCTTTGCTATTTACGACGTGAAATGACATCATTTGACCTGCCATCTTGGATCTCACTGTTTTCTTGAAAAGTCAAGAAATAACCAAAATTAATACAAAGTCAAGTTAGGATGCTTAGAAATGTAGAAAACGGTAGTTCCAAATGGCGTTATTCCTTGTTTTGTGTTTACTCGCCCTGTTTTATCTTTATTTTGCTTAAAAACCAAGTGGCATAATTTTGATGCAAGGAGAACAATTTAGAGAAACAAGCATACCAGTAATTTCCAAAATTTTGAGCAGTGCTAGGAGCATAATGTGCCAGTTTTACAAGCACAATTATTGACAAAAGCCTACTGGCTTGGTAATCCTGTTTTCTTCTCCAATCCCCAACCCCAACCCCCCCCCCCCCCATCCCTAGATTTTCTCTTCCCATTTTAAATTTTGTCTCCAAAGCCAACCAGTGAATGATCAAGATTTCAGAAGATTTATTTCCTAAACATATCCAAAGATAACCTTACTCTTCTTTTTTTTCATATAAATTATATGTTTTTTTATTTAATGCATAAAGAGAACTTACAGAATCAATATTGCACCCTTTATGGTAGTTGTACATTTGCTATTCCTTTTCTACATACAAATCCACATCCACATTGTTACAATAATTATTGTGTTATCAATTCATTTCATTGAATCAGTGTCACTAATAGACTAATTTTGATATATTATTTAAAACAATAGACCTCAGTACAAGACTCTGGGGAATAACTAAAGAGTTTGTGGGGTTTATTCCCCAGAGCCTCATGCTGAGGTCCATTGTGTTAGGCTGAATCTTAATATATTGAAATTGGTCTATTAACTAACACATTATGCTAGAAGTCAGTACATATACGTCAGTTAGACTTATGCAAAAAAGAAAATAAATAAAACTGGAGAAAAGTGCAACTTAAAAAATATCAAATTGATTTCATTATGAATACCAGTATTAGATTACATTTCAACTTAACATTTCTGAACTACATGAACTACAACTACACTTTAAAAAGGCCTCTTACATGCTGCCAGAATTGGTAATTTTCATTTGAATGAAATGCTATCACACAACTCTAGCTGTTTGTAATTCAGAGTAATCACTGATAACTTTACCTCATCTCTGTCCTTCTTGGTCCTTCCTGTGGTGAGGGCAAATTAAATTTAACAGAGGCTAGGTTTACACACTTGAGGATTGTAAATTACTTAATTAAATTGGTTCTATATTGACCCAATGATTTAAGACATTAATTTCCTTTACATAAAACAAACTGAATAGCTGTGGACTCCTAAGTTTTTGTTTGTAATGAAAATAACTATCATTTTGAAACATTTTCTAAGGTTTGAAAAAAATCATTTTTTTCAACGATTTTTTTTTTCTACGATTGATGAAATCATCCGACTTGTGAGCAAACATAACTTGACATGCTACGAAAGTTATGTTTTTAGTGTTAGCAGTATGAATTTTTTGTAGTTGTAACTCAATGCTTTAATATCAATTTAAAAAAGAGAGAACTTTGATACGTGTTTTTTTTAGTGTAAAGCTACATAATTGCTAATCAGGAAATATACGCTTTCTTTCAAGTAAATGCACTAAACAATGAAATCCCGTATATCAAATAAGCTGGGTCTTCGATAAGCTCAAGTGCAAGTGAATATATTCAATATATTTTACCAAATCCATTAATTGTGTTAAAACCGCATTAAGCTCAATTGTTATCTTTCTGTTGAAAGCAAAATGCAATATTTCTTTAAAGCGTGACGAAAGAGAATTTACATGTAAATCTTCAGAAAGATCGTAAAAAATACGTTCATACTATGACGTCACGGCGAACTGGTTTGTTTACGTCTTGTGGTTTCCAAGACGCCGCAAAAGAGCGCGTTGATTGGTTAAAAATTACCTGGCAACGACGCAACGAAACAACATCAAATGCGGCTGACAAAAGAGAAAGCAATTTGTGAGGCTTGATTACTTCGAAGCAGCGTTTTGGGATTTCAGAACGCTAATATACTGGCTGCGATTGAAACATCGAGAGTACATGATGATAACTACTAGTCAAAGGAAACCATTAGCGGTTTCTAAAAGGGGAACGGGAGGAGATGCAATTTATGTGGACAGAAATGGCAACGCGGATGTGCTACCACCATTGAAACCGTCAACGAAAGGCAATGTAAAGGCCCATGAATCTAGCGTTTCTGGAGCTCTACCGCTTGTTGGGGGAGTTCAGGTACAACAGCTGTTTGAAGAAGAAACAAACCAGCAGAACAAGAGCAAGATCGCGAATGAAATACAAGCTCTTCCAGCCGTCCATCGCCCGATCTCGGTATCCGGGAATGCGTCGCCTTCGTCGGGAAGGAGATCCAGCGCTAATGGCTCGGGAACGCTGAAGTCAAGAGGGCTACCCATGAGTCCAGAACAGGCAATGAAACAGTTCATGCACAAACTAACAAGCTACGAACATCATGAAATCTTTAATTATCCCCAAATCTGGTTTGTTGGACCAAATGCTAAGAAACGTCAGGGTGTGGTTGGTGGCGCGAATAACGGAGGCTATGATGACGATCAGGGCTCGTATATCCAAGTTCCACATGATCACATCGCTTACCGCTACGAAGTTGTCAAGATTATCGGTAAAGGAAGCTTTGGACAAGTTGTAAAAGCTTACGATCACAAGACTCAAACTAATGTGGCGCTCAAAATGGTCCGGAATGAGAAGCGATTCCACAGACAAGCAAAAGAAGAAATCAGGATTCTAGAACATTTGAAAAAGCAAGACAAAGACAACAGCCACAATATAATTCACATGCTTGACAATTTCAATTTTCGTGAACATGTTTGTATGACCTTTGAGTTGCTGAGTATGAATCTTTACGAACTTATAAAGAAGAACAAATTTCAAGGTTTTAGTGTTCAGCTGGTACGGAAATTCGCGTACTCGATTCTTCAATGCAGCGACGCACTTCATCGAAACAGGATCATTCACTGTGACTTAAAACCAGAGAACATTCTTCTGAAACAGCAAGGCAGGAGTGGAATTAAAGTTATCGATTTTGGCTCAAGCTGCTACGAACATCAACGTATTTATACGTACATTCAAAGCCGGTTTTACCGCGCACCTGAAGTCATACTTGGAGCTCGGTATGGTATGGCGATTGATATGTGGAGCTTCGGTTGCATTTTAGCTGAACTTTTGACAGGATATCCTTTGTTCCCTGGCGAAGACGAAGGAGACCAACTCGCTTGTATCATTGAACTGCTAGGCATGCCTCCTCAGAAGTTATTAGACAATTCAAAGCGAACGAAGAACTTCATCAATTCCAAAGGACATCCGAGGTATTGCACAGCGACAACATTGCCAGATGGAAGCACAGTTTTGACTGGTGGCCGTTCCCGGCACGGAAAGACGCGAGGCCCACCTGGCTCTAAGAAATTCACAACTGCTTTGAAAGGTTGTGAAGACACGCAGTTCATTGATTTTCTTCAGAGGTGCTTGGAATGGGACCCTGCGCAACGTATGACTCCATCACAAGCCCTTCGACACCCGTGGCTTCGAAGGCGCTTGCCTCGAGCACCCGACTCGAACGCAACCGACAACAAGCCTTACCACCGGCACAACTCTGGATCGGCTGTAGCCAAGCTCCCACCAGCTGCTCCTACATCAGGGAAAGCGAAGCCACGAAGACAAATAGGGGAAATTTTGGACGATGGACGCGGTGTTACAGACTCAGCTAAACTTAACACCAGAACTGTGTTGCCGAAAATAGTTGGAAGATAATTTCTATAAGTTAATTCAATTCAGCATATAAATTCTAAACAATTTTTCGTTTACCACGAAATGTTATATTTTTTCCATGCCTTTTGGGCACTTTTTTAGGAGGGCTTTTAGTGTTTTTAAGGTAATCACACCAACTGTGATGCTTTCGCAGTGGACTTCTGCTTTTCATCAAGTGTAAATCGTTTCGACTCTTACGTGTACATCTACGTATAAAGCTCAATGGATAGTGATTCGAACAAACAACGAAATGAACACTATTTTTTTGGGAAGAAAAGAACCAATTATATGATCTAAAAAGTTAAGTTATACATAACAACGCTGTAAAGAATTGAATTTTATTTCTGTATATACGAGTGCAGTTAGGTACAATTTTATTATTCACCTTGTATATATGCATGTTTAGCTATTCTCATTCATGATGATGAAATTATCAGGATGAAATTTTATCCCCGAGAAAGCAGACCAGAGTTCATTTTAAATGTAAGTTTAGGGAAGAAGAGAAGTAAATATTTCTACTTTTCCAAAGAAATCTCTGTTTTCTTTGCTGTACATTCCCAGTGTGTCGTTGCAATGTGCATGTCATTTCCAAAGATAGCTATGTCAAATAGTTCATGCATCACCTAATGTTTGATAACCTTGATCTACAATTAATTTTAACACAGCACCTCAACGTTGCAACGTGTTTGATTGCCTTAAAAACCCAATAGGAATTGTTTCAAAGCAAAATTTACAGCAGAACAGTAGCCAGAAAGAGGACAAAAGGTCCTTACAGGCTGGGTACCCATGGTATGCCATTGTTTGATCTCTGTTCTCATCATTTGGTATTGTTAGGATACCAATAATATTTCTGTAAAGAGACACACAAACGTTGGCCTACATACTTCAAAAATGGAATTTCCAGGTAAACTGGCTACTCAGAAGTGGCTTCACATTTCTGCAGTATTCAAATTTTGGCGAAGTGTTAATTTTAGCATCATCTGTTACGTAACATTCATTCATGCTGCATTGTTCCTAATTCATGAGATCAACAAATTGTTTCAAAGCATGAGTTTTCAGAATGCTATTAATAAATTTTTGGTCTCTTTCCAAGAGATTGAAGCCCCTTCTTGTCAAACGTACTTAGTTTCCTGTCACAATCACTAATGGAAAAAAGGGTCAACATTTGCTGTCTAATTTGTTGGAGGTGGCATTTGCTGTCAGTGTCATTTTAACAAATATTGGCACTGAAATGACTTGCTTATTCATAATTAATTTCAAGACAAATAATTGCACTGATGGATCTACCCTTGAAATTCTTAATGCAGTTGCAAATCATACAAGAAAACTAACCTGCAACTTTTATCACTTGAAAAAACTTTGTATAGTTATTTTTCTACTCAATAATTTGTACTTACCACTTTTTCATCATGATAAAATCACAAAAAGCAGCAAAACAGACACAGGATATAATTGTGTTTGGGTAGCAGTGGCCCTGCCAAAGGGGTTCTCATGTCAATTCTCTGGATTTTTAAAACGTCTTGTCACTGTGTTATCAATACATTATTCTACCGGTCAGATAACGGAAGAAAACTGAGGAAATAGATGTATTTTGTTGCAAATACCATATTGGATGAGGTTGAGCAAAATATGTGATTTGTCAGTGGAAAGCAGATCAATTATTTGCCAAAGCTGAAGGCCGAGGCAAATTAATAATCTTTGAGACACTGACAAATCACGATGGCTTGTGATAACTGAGTTCAATAATTGTGCTATTATCCGATCACCAAGTTTGTTTTCATATTTAAATCACTCTCTGATGGCTCAGGGAAGCAAGCTGCCATTTTTCACGATAGTGTGGTTGCAGTAATTTTATTTCGCATGAGAAAAATATTATTTGCAGCAACACACATTTAGACTGTATTGTGCATGAGCAGAACATTATTTTTAGGCAGTTATTTCCAGGTCACGTGGTGGGCACTAAGCCAATGAAAAGGAAGAAATTACTGCACTGAATGATAATTTGATATTCCTTGTCAGAATTTACTGTTGTAAAAAGACAAAAAAAAAAAACCCACACACAAAACATGAAATATCCCATCATCCAGCACATGGAAAGTACATCAAAATTTTACCGAGTTACAAACGAATTCACACTGTGATAACATGATGGCTGCAAACTTGCATAATTGCTGGGTCCTGCAGCCAACCGATTTTCTTCATTGTTTTCCAAATCAATGTCCTGCTATGGTTATTGTAAATAACACAGTGAAGCATTTTTGAATCTTAGTGGTTTAAAAGATTGGCACAGCTGGTTTGCAAAGCATCCACTAATATTGCCATTCCCCAGCCCTCTACAATATGGTAATCCACATCTACACATATTTAGGTCACCTTCACCATTTGGTTACATTACCCCTACAAATGTTGTTGTTACCCATTTCCATAGAATAGTTTTTCAATTGAGTGTCGTAAAACCAAAACCAAACAAGTTACTTGCCAATTTGGACTACTCAGCCAATCTCAAACCGTAGTAAAACCAAAACCAAAGTAATTGCCTGATTACTTTTGACACTCAATTGACACTCAGCTGAGTGGAGAGTGCACTGCAAGACTAAGTTATCTTGCCCAAGAGAACAACACAAAATTTCTGACCATAGTTCTTAATCATTTCCTACTGTTGAGGATATTGAGAAAAGATTTGTTCAAATTTAATGAAGTTTAATCATTGTGATTGATACACAGTGATATCTCTTTAGTAAAAGAACCAAAGGACCAGTGCTGAGAGTCTGTAAAGTAGAGGAAAGGACCACAACAATTCTAGTTTCTCAGGGACAAAGTGAACTTTCTGCAATAACAGAGGTGTCCATATCATAGAGGAGTCTGTAAAGAGAGGTGCAACTGTAGTGGACTGCATCAAAAAAGTTTACCGTATTTACTTGAATAAATGCCGCGGCTTATACTAAATTTTTCAACACTCAAGTGCAGCATTTATTTGAGGGTGGCATATGGCAAGAGCATTGAAAGAGCATTGAAGTATACTCACTTTGAACTGAAACGCATTGTTATCAATGAAAGCAAATTTCCAAAGCTTGTTTAAAATGAACTACTGTATATTGTTCTCAGGTTTTGATTATATTCCTTTGAGCTTTGAATGCACTGATATTAAAACATTGTTACAATCAAGGAAAATAAATTTTTTAGGCATGCTCAAACTTGATTATTACTGTATTTCTTTTTTGAGTTTATTCCAGGGCAGTGTTAAGTAATATTGCTGCTCTTAAATGCAGCGTTTATTTGAGGGCAGTGTTTAATCAAGTAAATACAGTAACCACGAAAGGAAAGAAAGTAAACACTCTTTACAAAGCCATCAAGTAAAACAGTTCCTTTTTTGAATTCATTATTTACTTTACTCTACTTCTTACAAATATGTCAGGCAAGTTACAATATTTATATTAGTAAAACCACTTATCTTGTGCTTTGAGCTTCTAATGTACATCATTATGCTGTCACAAATGGCATTTTTAGTATTATGAATTAACTTGTTTATTTTTCATCATATTATAATGTGCTTTAAGCTTTTAATTCAACCTCCATACAAAAAAATACACAACAGGAGTTTGGATAGTTGAAATTGTTAAACAAATGTGTTATTTTCTCTTAATCTTTTCTAAGCATGGAAAACCCACATGTCTCACAGGGATTTTCAGATGTTTTGTTATGGAAACAGAAATATGTCTTTTGTTGCATCACTTCTGAACCCTTACAACAGACATTTTCCATTCTGTGGCTAGCAACATTGACTAGCTGTTAACCAAAAAATCTCCTTACTAATTTTCCAGACCTGCTAATTTGTTTTAATAATATTTTAAAATTAGTTTTGGAAATTTAAATTGAACAGATTCAGAATGCCAAATGTCTATCTGTGGGTTTAAATGAGAGCTAAAGAAAACTACGTTTTCTTAAACGACAAAGTAAGCTCTTGGACCTCTGATGAAAAGGTGATTTCTGAACAATGCATAACAGTATTTTCACTAATAATGAACACAAAGCTACACAATGTACTATTATAGCCTGAACATACTTGAAAATATAATCAACAAACATCAAAGTAACCATGACAAAATTTCAATTCTGAAAAGAGCAATTCAATGAAAGCAGCTGGCTCTACAGGCTTGACATGAAACAACAGCTGCTAAAACCTGCACTTGACTTGTACTTACAAGTATGCAGTCATGTACATGTATTTTAAAGCAACATAAGAAATACAAGTAACTAAAATCAACTCATGAAAAATGTTGCATCACTGACAATATAGCAACAGTTTAACAAACTTATCTGCTCTTACTTTAATGAGATATACATTTATGTCAGTGTAGAGGTGCTGTTTTACTACAGGGTGCTGGGTTACTACAGCCTTCATTCACCAGTACGACAACAGACACGGTTTTTGCACTGCAAATTTTGACATCCACTGGCTGTGTCAGGGTATGGACCCTCATCAATATTATCACAGTAGAAAAACTGTGTGTGATCCAAATTAGGACAAACAAAAACCAAGTCCAAAAGTCCTTCAGCTGTCACTTGCAGACAGCCTGATAAATCCAGATGCCTCAGCTTTGGAAGTCCTCCATACCTTGCCAAAGCCCTGTAAACAAAAAAGTTACAAAATTAATCAACAGGATGAAATGATTACATGTAAGATGAAATCACAATTTTCATGACACATCCAGACTCCAGTCCCCTGAGCTACATAATGCCCTGTTAACACTTTTTTTGTCTCATGTTTCTGTTAAATTTTATCATCAGTCTTGTGTTTCCCTTTATATTAGCATCTACCTTTTTCAAACCAAAAGTGGACAAAGTCTTTATCCTATACCAGACTATGTAGCTCTAAAAGATAATTTCAATGTGACATTTAATTGTTGTTCATTATTCAATGTATATTTCTATGAATGATTGAATTCCAGTGAGGGATGTCTCTCTGAAGCATTAGCTGGGTGAACCTAACAGCATTCCTACATGTCCAAGGACCAGCTTTACTTCATATACACAACCACATCAGCTCTGCAGCTGTAATTTTTATTGTGTTAAATAAATGCTATTATTAATATGTATGATTATTATTATTTTTATTACTATTATTATTATATAGTATTTTTATTAGTAGTATTCATGCGGGAACGAGATAGATTCCATAAATTAGTAGAATGTGTATTGTAAAGTTTGAGAGTAATTTTCTTTTGTTTTGTTTTGTTTTTTAAAATTACTTCTCATGTACTGTAATCGATGACACAAACTGCAAATACTTTTGCTACGTTTCTGTGACATTTAAAGTCAATCCAATTCTCAGGTTTTCTCAATTTTATTCATTTCTGTAAAGTACATTTTGCTTCCTTTTTTAATGATTTTAATACAATTGTTACATGTAAATAGTTTTGTGCTGTTAATAGTTATCATGTGAAGTTTTAGTGAAGAATTTTAATGAGCCCCTAAAATTTTTATTAATTTTTAATGAAAACGTTATTCTTATTCTTATTCTTATTTTCATTCTCATTCTTCTTATTTTTATTCTTCTTACTATTAGTTACACAGGGTCCGAAATTGACTTTTTTCGGCAGGCGCCAACTGGTGACTGAAATTTTTTTTTCAGTCGCCAAATGGAAAAATGTGGTCGCCAAAAAGTGTCAATAAAATTTTTACTTTGCAGCGAAACACAAACCAAAATTTTTGGTCGCCACAGGCTTGCCAGCAAAACATCTGCAATCGATGTAATCAGGAATCAAACAAGTGCTGAAATCATCTTTTGACCACTTTGACAGATCTACATTTCCACCTTTTGACGCCCAAAGAATATCTAAATCTTCATCTAATTTCTTCACGATGTTCCGTCTCCACCTTGTAATAAATTACGGAAAGATTTCAGAACGTCTTTGGACACCACATCGCCTGGATAAATATTTGTGGTGAAAGAACGCACGTGGTGTCTTGCGCCCGCAATACGTATGTTATGGGAAACTGCTGAAAAAACATGGCAACGAAGCTTCGCACTGATCGTCGCTGTGAGACGTTGTGGTAGATTTATAATAACAGGAATATCGGTTTTATACTTCAAAAGCAGTGGAAAGGTAAAAAGGAAGTGACCAATTGACGGGCGGCTTTGAATTTTATTTTAATCGATTGGGCTGAAAATCAAAGTTATCGTTAGTGTAATTATCGTGGCATGAAATAGTTAATTGCCCGCTGGCGACCAGTTGTGAAATTCTGGTCGCCAGTGCAAAATTTTTAGTCGCATTGGCGACCAGGAAAGCGCAGTTTCGGACCCTGTTACACCTGTAAAATATCTCACATAGAAAGCTATTAATTTTGTTGAAAGCCAGGTAGGGAGTTGTTATACATGTGAGTGGTAACTTATGACTTTTCAGAGCCAGTGGGCTCAAGAGCAATCTGCATTAACATACATTTTAGCACACAGCAGTAAGCAGTGTTGCTAAACACTAACCTCTGAGCCAGGGTTATCAATTGGGAAATACAAATTTAATTGAAATTACCTTAGTCCTGCATCAGTAACCTGGTAACATCCAGACAGTCCCAGATAAACAAGCCCTCGTTTAGCAGTCTCTGGAGTGATGCTTATCAGTTTACCACATGAACACTGTGTATGGCAGTCACAACTGCTGTCCTCAATATCAGAGATTCCTGATCCAACAGGAAGTTTTCCCAGAGAGGACGACAACTTGAACAGGGTTTTATCTGTGATGTTCTTGCAACCAGATACTTCAAGAAGTTGTAACTGCAAGCCACCACCCTTTCTGAACAGCCTGAAATTACAAGAAATGAGATATGTGAGCATGCATCTATAACGCAATGTTCAATGGCACAAACAAACAACAAAATGTTGTCAATTATAATTTCTGCTCTCCAGAAAATGTGTGGTAGCAATGACAGAAGAGCAATCCCTCCAGACTTTCTTAGCAGTGACATGATATTAAATATTGTAATATATTTTTCTGATGGCTACAATAAACTTGTTGTTGTTGTTGTCAATCACTACTCAAACCACATTGTGACATTATATTCAAAATCCCATGTCTTTTTCAAGCTGGCTACAGATAACATATTTTGTAAACTGCTGAACATGAACTTCTTTGACTCTATCAGTATAATTTGGACCCAGTCAGATTCTTTACATTTCTCTCCAACCTCCCATGTGACTTCAAATGATATCAGAACTATAGATTGTGGGTTTGGTTCAACTGAGTCAACTAGTGAAGATGTAAACTGTTGAAGACCCTGACCAGCACTGAATAATAATATATAGATTTAGCCAAGCCTACAAGCGGAGCTCCTGGACCGGGTTGTTTAAAGCCCGATTAAACTAACCCAGGATATGCGAGAATTTTGATTTGAGTTTTGTAACTTTACGGTGAGGTTTTCTGTTTCTGTTGTTTGGCCTTCTGTTTTGAGTTTGAATAATCTTAAGGTCCTCAAAATACACAAAATAAAAACAGCGAAAAACATTTGAATACAAGAAAAATTATACTTCGCTTAACTTCTATAATCCCGGGTTAGCGTTAACCGGCTTCTTAACAACCCGGCTAACACGTTAACCTGACATGAGCCCACGATTCAATTGAAAACAAGCACTTAGTCAGCAGTCAACTTCAAAAAACACGTGACCTTGCTGAACTCTTAACTTGAGCCTGCGATATGGTCACATGATACTGGTCCATGGATACCTTGTTTTGACAGGTCAATTGACCAGAACATGGATGTCCAATATCAAATAGGGATGCTACAAACTGAGGGTGCGTGTCTCTGTCAGCCTATAAGCATGGCTGCCATCTTGGGTGACTCCGTCGTCGCCACACGTACGCGCCCACAAGCAATATCGCTAGCGATGATAACCATATGAGAAAATCAATTCATGGGTTTCCTTTTCTTTCCTATATGTGTATGGGGCTCCGTCGGGCCGCCAGAGCTCCGCTAATAATAATAATAATAATAATAATAATAATAATAATAATAACAATAACCATAACAACAATAACAATAACACAACAATAACAATAATTTACTAATAATAATAATAATAATAATAATTAATTGAGCTGGGGAAATCTTTATTGTGTGATGTTACAGTTTTGTTCATTTCTGACTGATCAAAAACAGATGACAGTCACAGGGCTACACTTACCACACCATCTCCCAAAATGATATTTAATGATCTTGACAAAACTATTTAGTTACAATATTATTCTTTATTGTATGGCTGTGTCTCACAAGGACTGGGAACTACCGAACTCAAAAATTTCATTGGCCGAAATCAATATTGACTGCGGTCTAGATTTTCCCATCCAGACTGGTATCTAGACCGGTTTCATTTTGCGTTGAAAAAGTAGCAAACTAAAATACAAAGGTCCTCAAAAGTATTCTGTATTATATTATGTACGCTTACCCTTTCAAACCCAAGTCTGACACTGCAGTTTGGGATAAATCAAGCTGCCTGATATTAGGACAATGTGACAAGATCTTGAATGCCTACACATTACACACCAAGAAGAATTAAATAATCATTACACCATTATCATAACCAAAAGATAAGCATCTCATATGTTTTTAATGTAAACAACAAAAATCCCATGCTTGTCAATTGTGTTGTCTGCCAGTTTTATAACACTGCCAGCTTCAGGTTTAGAAATGGTCAGTTCTAAATCAAGGGTGCAACTTAGTTCCTAGGCAATGATTTCATATTATTTTATTCAAATCACTTACCTTAAAGACTGGTCACCAAAATAAGACAAAAAAATTTACAAATAAAATCAGTAATATTTGTTATTATTTATTATGAGGGGCAAAGGTTTATGTATCTAACCAGATGCATTTGCCAAAGCTCACTATTATTTTACGCTTCCTTGCCATTTAATCTTCCAAAGTTTAATTACCAAAATTTGTGAAATTTTATTAATGACAAATTTAAATACTCTGGTCTCCATGCTCTTTCTAAAGTTCATTTGTGATATTCCTACAGGGATGATATGGAACGCCAGAACTGTCTTATGATACTTTTTTTTTATTATATTGGGTGGTTATGTCATTATATTTAGTACTTATGTTATTATATTTGGTGATTAACTCATTATACTCGGTGCTTATTCCATTATACTCGGTGCTCATGCCTTTATATGCGGTGCTGTCTTCATTATATTCGGTGCTTCCCTTCGTTATATTCGGTGCTTTCTTTGTTATATTAGGTGCTTTTTTCATTATATTCGGTGCTGTTTTTATTATATTCGGTGCTTTCTTCGTTATGTTCGGTTCTTACTTTGTTTGGTGTTTTCTTCATTATTACGGGTGCTAACACTATTATATTCGGTGCAAAGGCCATTATATTCGGTACTTCCTTGTTCGGTGCTTACTTCATTATATTCGGTGCTTTCTTCATTATATACGGTGCTTTCTTCGATATGATCGTCACTAGTCTTCGCAAGGGGCCGTACAATTTGGAGGTAGTCTAGGGAAAGCCAGGTAAAACGGGTGTCACAAAAACTCAGACCCCCAAACCTCAGACCCTGAAAACTCAGACCCCTCGAAATTAAAAACTCAATTGTTATCACCTGAATTGCTCTATGGCCACAATGGGGCGAGATGTTTATCTTCTCCGGTTTATGTTGTTGCGTCCATCGAACGGTGAAAAACAAATATTTAACTTCTCAGGTTTATCACTGTCGCGTCGGTCAAATATTGAAGAACGAACAAGGTTTAGAACAGCAGCCGACACTGTTTTTCAAAACAGACCTTTTTTATGCAATCGTATGCAGCAAAAAAATGTGTTGCTCTCTGAAACATACTCGTTTGATCGCAATCTGCTTTTTGACTTTATGTGCGTTGCGTGACTGTCGGCACGTAACCCGCAGAAATAAACAAAATTTAGAAAAAAAAGAAAACAAGAGTACTTAGAGATAGCCATGTTTGCATTCCAACTTATAACGGGAATAGTGAATATTTCTTACAGGAAACAGTAAGTTTCAAACCAAACACTTAATATTATTAAATCTGCCTCGTGGCGGGGCCTTTGCGCCAGTTTTCAATTTTCGTTCACTCACATTTCAAGACCAGACATGGCGGTTCAATCGGTTCGACCTTCAAGTGCTTTTTACGTGTTGACTTTTTCGTGCCGACAGTCACGCAACGCACATAAAGTCAAAAAGCAGATTGCGATCAAACGAGTATGTTTCAGAGAACAACACATTTTTTTGCTGCATACGATTGCATAAAAAAGGTCTGTTTTGAAAAACAGTGTCGGCTGCTGTTCTAAACCTTGTTAGTTCTTCACTGTTTGACCGACGCGACAGCGATAAACCTGAGAAGTTAAGTAGTAACAATCTTTTATTAGGAAGCTCCATCTCTAAAAGTGGTTGAGAAGCTTGTAGAGTTGATATTCAATCTTTTCACTCTGGCATGACGACCAGCAAAACACCAAGCTGTCGGAGCTTTCCAGAAAGGCTTTATTACGTGCAAGCTTCTACTTCATGCCTCTCTAGCCTTGGCTCTAATAGCACTCACCGGAGATGTTGAACTCAACCCTGGATATAGGAGTTTGGAGGATGTTAGGATGTTAAATATTTGTTTTTCACCGTTCGATCGACGCGACAACATAAACCGGAGAAGATAAACATCTCGCTCCATTGTGGCCATAGAGCAATTCAGGTGATAACAATTGAGTTTTTAATTTCGAGGGGTCTGAGTTTTCGGGGTCTGAGGTTTCGGGGTCTGAGTTCTCGTGACACCCATTTTTCCCGGCTTTCCCTAGACTACCTCCAAATTGTATGGCCCCTTGCGAAGACTGGTGACGATCATATCGAAGAATGCACCGAATATAATGAAGAAAGCACCAAATATAATGAAGTAAGCACCGAACAAGGAAGTACCGAATATAATGGCCTTTGCACCAAATATAAGGAAGAGAGCACTGAATATAATAGTGTTAGCACCCGTAATAATGAAGAAAACACCAAACAAAGTTAGAACCGAATATAACGAAGAAAGCACCGAATATAATAAAAACAGCACCGAATATAATGAAAAAAGCACCTAATATAACGAAGAAAGCACCGAATATAACGAGGGAAGCACCGAATATAATGGAATAAGCACCGAATATAATGAAGACAGCACCGCATATAGAGACATAAGCACCGAGTATAATGGAATAAGCACTGAGTATAATGAGTTAATCACTGAATATAATAACATAAGTACTAAATATAATGACATAACCACCCAATATAATAAAAAAAAGTATCATAAGACAGTTCTGGCATTCCATAGGATGACATCATGATCATACTGGTGCAAACCGATCCAAAACTGTTTTTCCAATGTGACTCAGATTGACACTCAACTTGGGGTTTAGGTTGGGCTCCTAGTGTGGTTTTTGACTGCCCCCCCCCCCCCCCCCTCAACCACCCCACCACACTGGAAACTTTTCTTATTACATTACCAATGCCAGCATAACATAATTTATAATGTAATTTATAGTTGTCATGGTGATTAAAACAATGTCAGTGCACTCTTAAGGTCAATGCATCAGTCATTATGTTCAAAGCTACATCAAGATGAGGATAATATAAAGCAACAATCTTGTTGAAAGCAGTCAAGCTAAACCAAGGTTGTCAAAAGTAGCCAGCTGCCAGTGGATGTCATCATGTACTAGTCTTGATCATCTTGACTGGCTACACTAGTACTGTTAAGATATTAGTCTCACTGATTCTTTGGAAAAAGATTGTTAAAGCAGTTGCTTACTCCAAACAAAACAACACCTACTTTGACAGTTTGTGACAACCATGAACATATCATTGCCAGGAAAGAGTAAGTTGTGACAAAATGATGTTTACACTCAGCCACTCATTATACACTATCTCTGGTTGAATTTACTGATTATCCTTAACTGTACTCAATACTGTTATTAACTTCCTTTTAAATAAGTTCAATACATACAAGTTTGTTGAGATGTTAGAGATCCATTTCTGAATCTTCCAATTTATTAATATATAATTTCTCTATAGTGAGCATAGGATGCAGATCAAGGCTTGACAGTGAGAATAGCAATTATTCACTTAAAATCTCTTTATTGTTGTTTGTCACTCACCAGACCATTACTCAGCATTGGACAGCAGCCAAGTTTTAACACCCACACAGATGGGCCCACCACTGGGATAAGGTATCGAACCAAGCCCAGCAGCTGACGCATCTCAGTGGGTGTCTCACCATCACTGTCTGTCTCAGAGATTGACTCAGTATCACTGGAACCTTCCTTCTCAGAATCTGTGTCAGTAAAAGAACTTTTACACAGAAAAATGAATTAGGATAGTGAGTAGCATCTAATTTCTACAATATCAATTACAAATTATTATTACAATATCATTACAATATCATTGCAATATCTACAATTGTAACACAAACAGTTTTATAAGAAGAATGCAGCAATTTACTGTAGGGACAATGTTACATAACTGCAGAACTGTGTTATGTATTTTTTTAAAATCTTTTTTATCTTATTCTTTTATTTAGTGTAAGCGTAGAACCATGTATTTAATTAACAGACCTTTAGATCCCTCCACGATTTTCCGTGCTCACATACTGAGCACACTTATCATCACCTGATCACACAACAAAAACTGTATGGAGAGTTTGATGCTTCAAGCTTAGGACTGACAAAATGGCCAGCAACTTAAATGTGAGAAGTTTTTTTTGTTCACTTTCTAGGTATCCTACCAACAGTGTATCATGATCTTACAGTACTCATAAATACACACTTTCTACCTCTGAAGTTCACAGGATTTCGAGTAAATGTGTCAAGTCAATCTCCAAAACAGTTTCATATTGTCAGTCTGAGTGGATATGACGCCAAAAAGTTCAGTTTCATCAAGCACCATAAAAAATTTAGTAAAAAATCAGAATGTTCTAGGCTTAGCCAATAGGCTGTCAGTGGATGAGTTAAAGATAACAAGAAAGACAATGATAACCCATTAATATTTCTTACCTGCTAAAGGTTGTAGACTCCAAAGTTTGAACCTCAGAATCACAGTTACAACTGCACATATCTCCACTGTCTGCCCCAAACCTCCAATCCTTTTTGAAGATCCAACGCACAGGGTACAGCTCTCTCCACAACTCACCATCTCTAGCAGATTGTGACCAAAGCCGACAAACCTGGGCACAGTGGCACAAGTCTTTAGGTCCCAGGTATGAGAAAATCTTCAATGTGACTTCAGCAGGAAAATGCAGAAGCAAAGGTTGGTCTTGTGCAACCACAACATCATCATCTGTAGTCAAAGTCCTTTTTAAATTCTCAACATCCTTAACAGTGGATGTGTTAGTCTTTGAGTAAGTCCTTTCTTTTAAGTAATGTTCTCTCACGTTAGTCCTTTGTGAGGCAGATTTTTCAAAGTCAGTGTTATCACTTTCTTGATCAAAACTGTCAATTTGTTTATTGTCTTTTTGTGAGGAGCAAAAAGAAAACTCTGTATTGTGGGCTTTGGCATGCTGAAAGAAAAAAAAAACAGACTTGGTCACAAATTTAATCAACACATAATGCCAAGGGCATCCTACCGGTAGCCCCATCAACAAATTTAAATTTGTCAGATTTAATCTTTGAGGTTGTTCATTTCACAAACTTTAACGAGGTCTTGTGATAATATTTTTGCCTTAAATTTATTCTAGTTCATGAAAAATAATCCATTTCTTTAAATGTTCATTTGAAAATTTGGTAGTGCATCCGTTTCATCTGCTCTTAGTACTGTTTTGAGTAAATCATGAAAAAAAAAAACTGCCCAAAAGCAATGACATATATATGTAACTTGACTGTGGAAGACATTAGACTTATTTTGTTGGCTCTCTTGAGATTTAACTTCAGATCTCAACAGGAATAGTATGCACTAGGAATACTGAAAAAGAGCCATTACGTCAACTTCTTAAGTGAACTTTGCAGATTGAAAGCTCAGGTTTACTCTTCTGAAGTCCTGAGTCAACAAGTATTTACCGAAGAATTAAATACAAATAACATGCCTTACAAAATGTTAGAAACTGAAGAAATTCTTTGAAGGCAAAACCCTACATACCTCACTGAAAACAGAATGTAGATGAAGAACTCTGGCTTTGATCTCTTTCAACTCTTCAAAAGTGAAATATTCCATAAGTAACGGTTGGAATACCTGAAACATAATAAATCATTCAAGACTGAATATATACAAAATGTATCTTACTGTCTAGTAATTCAAGAGCCAGCCACTGTAAGTAGTATCATTGCTTGAATTTCAATGTAAACAAAGTGAACATAGAATGTAACGTAATTGGATAAACTTGACAGGAACAAAATACACATATACAAACAGCCATGTACAATGTATACTGTTGTTTTCTACGCAAGGCCTGCTGGATTTACTTTTTGGTAAATGCGTTACATAACAATCATTGTCACAAAGCATTTTTTTTCCAATCAGTTGCACATTTCACTTGTAACCAGTAAAAAGTTCATACCATAGAATTACAAAAGTAACTGCCTTGCCACTTACAAATTACATGTACGTTTAGCAGGCCAAAGAGGTCACTATACTTCCAGGAAGCCATTATTGTTACTTTCAGTTTAATTCTCAGCTACTGAACACAAAGAGATTTTGTAGCATGAATTACAGGGCAACATGATAAGCAAATGAAGATTTGGAGGACTATATGCAATTGGGCCAGGCCAACGGTTAAGAAGTCCACATTCAAATGTAAGTGCTGCCATTAGGTTTTTGGTCACCGGCTTGATCTTAACATAAACTCCTGCAACAAGCTTGCAACTACACTCAGCAGTATCACTCATTATTATTTGGCTAGCTCCGTGAGCAGGCAAGATGAATCAAATACTGCGCTGTGATTGGCAACCCTAGCGGGTAAGATGGAGCTATCTTGCCCACTCAGGACTACCCGCCGTGTCCTGCAAGAAAAATTTCCTCGAAAGCCATATAATAAATCCTTTATTGACCAAGCTTGTTTGGTCAAGATGGCTGGATATTGGCCTCGTTCTTTTTTTGCGAGTTTATGGAGCTCGGCTCTGTCTCGGTCCATAAACGCGCAAGAAAAGAACTTGGCCAATATCCAGCCATCTTGACCTCACACTTGGTCAATAAGCCATATTTACTGTATACAACCCTTAACGACAACCCAGAATGTGTGAAAACTTTGTTCTAAACTTTCACTCTTACCTATCTGTACTCTTACCTATCAATTAGAGTCAAGCATGTTATTGTTTATTTCTTCGATGACGTATACCATTCAAAACTTAGCACTGAGGAAGGGCTAGGCCCGAAACGTCTGCTAAATAATTGACTTTTTTGATACTATTTTTTAGAATCTATAACTTTTGAACTATTTACAGTACACTGTGCAGTGCACCCACAGATGCTTTTGCACTACTTCAGAGATGGCACACTTTTCCGATTTTTTCATTCAAACAAAAAATAAGCCTCTGTCACCACTTGATTTATCATGCTGAATATACTACATGTAAATACACTGTATGTGTTCAAAGTTTCAATGTGTTGCAAACTCATGGAAATATGGAAAGGTATGCCAGGGTGCAAGCACTTGTCCCTGATATACATTTTATTCCAATGAAACTTAGATTGCTTATTTCACGGTTGTGTTCCAGAAGAGCATGGTGCCACAGACAGCCAACATTTGCCTTCAGGCAACTAAGAAAATTACTTTTTCTTGTAAACTTAAGTGCTGGGCACCCAGGATTTCATCATTAGGAACCGTTGGACTCTTTGTAATTTTTCTTAGACCCCAGCCTTGACACATGTATTTACTAAAATTCAGAATGATAAATTGATCTATGGGTGTGTTTTTTTTTCTATAGTACATTTGACATTGTGTGACATTGTTAAAGTAGTTATTTTAATTAGGACACCAACACATGTTATAAATAACATGTTGCTTGACTTGAAACCTTACACAATAGATTTTGCTTTTGAGTGGTATGTTTTGATAGGGCTGTTACTTCTGGGAGGTAAGAGGGAGCAATACTTAATCTAGAATTTCCTCAGTATCAAAATGAAGATCAAAATGGTACAGATTTTTAATAACTCTCTCTTCCACAGAAATTGCCAGGAAAGAGAGAGAAAGGGAACACACAGTATAAAGGGAATGTTACACTTAAAAATGGCAAATAGGTTCTCTTCTCTCTTTTTCCAATCACTTTCACCAATCTCTTGTAATAAGTATATCATTGAGGCAAAACATGTATTTTCAGCAGTGAATCCCAAAGATCTGTTAATTTTATACCATGCCTTGAAGAAAACAGCTAATCAGGGGTTCTGATGTGTCCCACTGGTCATCATGAATGAAACTGCTCAGAGCCACCGTGTGTTCCTGACAAAAGCCTAGCTGGCAGCATGTGTAAGGTGATTTCTATTCAGCTCAGTTCAAATTTTGAGAGAATCTTCAAATTTGAATGATGAACTGAGTTATTCTCTAGAGTTTTGAGTTTCTATATTCTAAAACTTTGGACAAAACTGTTACTAAAGAGGAAACCTTCGGGGAAGACTCAGGAAATTGTTTCACAGTGAATGAACAATCAAAACAACAGTAAGGCTCAATTGAATTGGGCTGAATTGAAGGTGCATCTCTGATCCTTCTCAAAAAGAGCAGGAAAGAAAAATAATTTTGGTCCTTTGGGTCTTACATTCTCACCAAAATCTGGGAGCCTGAGTGCCCTTCCCAGATCCACCCCTAAATTAATTAAATGCTATGTTATTGTGTTTTCACGATTTGCATTGCACCTGCATTACCTCTTCTTCATGCCTCATGTGTGGAAGGAAATCTTTTTGAAATGATTCCAAAGCTCCTTTCAACCTGTCCTCAAAAGCATTCCTGTTCAAATTAGTCCTGCTTTTTGAAGCACACTTAAGTCCTTTCTTTGTCAGGGACAATATTTCCAGAACATGATTGTCTTTGTGAATGTCACGCACAATAGCCTGAATTTGTTCATTAATCAAGCGATGCTGAAGAACTGTCATAATACAAGTGTTTTCAATTTCTTCATGATGTTTGAGTTCTTGGAAAGTAGAGTTGATACACCCCAAAAGTCTCATAAGGGACACATCATCTTTGAAGTTTGTGGTTGATAGCTGAAAAAAAAAAGCAACTAGTAATCATGAACTCATCAAGAAAGTCTTGTTTTATATACACAATCATGGTTGCCACAGGCATAACTTTTCAAAATTCCATGACTTTTTCCTGATAAAAATAAAATTTCCCTAACCAAATAAATACAAAATGTCAGAGAAAACAACAGTTTCTAGCCTCATTTTTCAGCCATCCTTTCTACTCTTTCATTAAGACTGATAAGTTTTCAAGAAATTTTCCTTCTTCTTTACGTAAAAATATCACCAAGATCACAGAGCCAGAACTGTTTCTTCCAACCTTCACAGGTATTAAATCAGCCCTGTTAAATTATTCCAATTTTCCCTGACTTTTCTTCAAAATGTAAAATTTCCCCTGACTCAAAATTCCCTGACTTTTCGCTGAACTTGAAGAATTTATTATTTTCCCTGACCATTTCCTGACCTGTGGCAAGCCTGACAATAAATGTTCACACGCAAGCAGACATAATTTATTTTGTGGTGCTCCCCTGTAAGCACTTAATAGCTTCAAATCAAACTTGCCATTTGTTAAATTTATCAACTAAATTATGAGTTTTTTTTACAAGTCAAATCCTTCCTAAAGCCCTGGCCAAACGATTACAACAGTTCAAGCAACGTATTGCAACATTGTTGGCCCAGTATTTGCAAGCCCCGGCCAAACCATCACAACATTTTGACGCAACATTTTTGGGTGCAACATGTTGTGCTCATTTGGCCTATTGCGACGTGTTGCAACATGTTGGGAGTTGAAAATCGTACTAGTGCGCATCCCCTGGCGCAACATTGTCGCACGACTACAACATCATGCAACATCCACAAATGTTGCGTGAAAATGTGATCATCTTCTAATTTGAGCTAACAACACCCAGCATGTCGCAACATGGTGGCCAAACACCCAACAATGTTGCGATATGTTGCGTTGAAATGTTGCGATCGTTTGGCCGGGGCTTAATAGTTGAGTCAATGTTTCTGTCCAGAGCAAGTCATCTAAACCGTATCCGAGGATCTAACAAATTCGCAAATATAATGCTTGTGTATGCCAGGAAAACGAAAAACATGTAAAAAGTATTATGAGAAGATTGACGAAATTCCCATTAAACGTAAATTAGATCACACTGTAACGACCAGAAATTGCCAATCAAGATTGTTCAAAACAAAAACCTGCAGATTACAAATATGGTTAAAGTGAAATACTTCGATCGGCCCGTTCAAGAGTGACAACAGTACATAAGCTAACAAATACGCTTTCCTCCAAACGTCAAGAACATACCTTTTCTAATGCTTCATAAACGAGCTGTTTCATTCGCATGTGAGGCCCAGTAAATACATCTATTTCTTCCGGACAAGGGTAATGACACAGCGCCATCTTGATTTACATGACACAACACATACCATACAACCTCGAAGACTGATGGGAAATGACGTCATATAAATGTCTTTTGTTTGTGATTTTCCCAAATACGGCCAGGCACTTCAATTGCATTTGTTGAACTGAAATCTACTTCCTTGTTTTTAGCCCTGTTCTTCTTCCCAAAATAATTGTTCTATTTTGCCTTGCAGAATTTTTATTCTAACTTACTTTTATATTTTGAAGCATTTGGCAGTAGAATTTGGAAACTAAGAAAGAGACCCTTGGATAATTATTCAGGACACTCCCTGTAGGAAGACAAACAATAGACTGCAAGACTGATACTACGTGAAAAACGTTTCGAGACACCAACATGACAAGAACCGATAAAGTAGGATTGCAACAGTGGACAGCTGTTTCGCCCTTCTTGGGGCTCGTCAGTACTGTGTAGCGAAGATATGTAACGCCAGCCCAACAGCCAACGCACATAATTTGCAAAATGACCCGTTCCTTATATTAAGTTCCGTACTTTCAACTCACTTGCCGAAACACGTGATGTGACAACGCGTGTTTCGGGGCGCAAGGAGACAAAGTGTCAAGATTGGTGTCTCGAAAAGCAAAGGAATAAATGTGGCTGGACTGGGCCAGCCTAAACATTTAAACGTTCAACCGCATGGTCAGTATACAGTACCATGCTTTAAAAACGCAGCGTATCGGATCTGAAAAGACCTACGGTCCGAAAATACATAAAATGAGAAACCAGAAACTGCAAGGGACCGCATACGATAAACGCTGCCAACGTGGGATCTACAAGAGATATGATCTCTTGTAGATCCTACGTTGGCAGCGTTTATCGTATGCGGTCCCTTGCAGTTTCTGGTTTACTCCCTGTAAGACAGCTCCTCTGCATTCAAAGGTGTTACCTGATTTCCAATAAGAATGATCATGTACCTGTTCCTGGTACCTAACGTTTTTGAAAAACCCAAAATTCTATCCAAATATAATTTTAACCATTTTTTAAACGAAAATATTGGTTCATAGAATAACAGCTCCCTGGATTGATTCCCACGCGGAAATACGAAAAAATACTTTTGATCAAGATAATCCCAGATCGATCCAGAGATAAAGCTTCTTATCAGAGTTTTATCTTGTGTCTGAAAATATCGATCAAACTTTTTGCAAGCTTGACAACAGTAAAAAACGATGGGGGAAGTTCATTTGTAGAAGGAGCTAGAGGGGGGAGGTAAGGGATCACTCCCGTCCTTCAAACCCACAATCCTGGTCAAAAGGGTTGGGACAGTTCACGGCAGATGACTTCACAGGCAGCCTCTCTTAAGACCAAGACCGCGCAAGCCCACCTACCCCCATCCCCCTGTCAATGTTGATAAACTGAATCTTGAAGAAAACAAACCTTGACAATAGCTTCAGAATAGCCACGTTTCAAGAATTGTTCGCCACCTAGAACAGTATTCTCCAACTAAAGTGACGATAAGATAGATATTTACGTCTTATTCCCATAAATAACGATTTTTCAGCAATCACGTACGGTTCCAACACAACTGTCTAACTACTTTCTATCTTCCCTTTTTCTTTTTTCCCAACATCCGATCTAGTCTTTAGAATAGCTTCATTTTCTTGCAACATTGCTAGGGAGGGGGGGGGGGGGGTGGGGGGAGGGTGGTCATTTATACTTACTTCTGGTTATCTTTTGTTCTAAAACGTCAAGGACGTAGCAAAATCGTGTTTTTAGCGCGCAAAAAGGGTAGGTGTCCCAACAACTTATGGCCAGGATTGTAGTGTGTGCTGTCCCTATAAAGTAATAAAGCCCGTAGGGTATATAGGTAATTGCTTCAGCCAACTAAAAAGAAGTGTTGAAGAATGAGAGAGACATGAGAGTTTCTACACTTCTCAGCAAATGTAGGCAAAATGGAGAGAAAACTAGCCTGTGTAGTAAGAGATCCCATCTGAATGAAAGTTTTCCTCATTTTAGCCGCACTTTGCCATCAACTATTATTATCATTTTCTTGTCTTTCTTTTTTTTTTTTCTTTCCGCCGACGCGAGAACATAAATGAAAAAGCCATAGGGATTATTTCTATTAAAAGGAGTTCAGGAGCCCACATATTGACAGATCTAGACATTTGCTGCGGAGTGCGCACAAATAGGGACAAGGGGAGCAATATTATTGCTTCGAGACTTGGGTTGAGGTACTCTTGCTGATGTGCGTGTGTTGCTAGAGACAAACTATGCTGTAAAACCAAGCTTCTCTACTTTGTTGTTTTCGCTGCTTTTAATGTAGTAGCCCTATCATTCAGCAGTGCAGAAGGGTTTTTAAGCCGCTTCAAAAACATTTTCCCGTTGATATAAACAAACAGTGGGTATTTGGACCCCCTAGTTGGCGGTGAACGTGGTGTCAATAAAATCTAACAGGGGACGTATGAGTAGACGGTTTCCAAAGATCAGTCTTTCATCCTTTTGGCCTCATTGAACAGATTTGGATTTTTATTCGAGGTTTAAAGATAGTTGGTAACTGAAAACTCTTTATATTTCCTGATTAAATTTCAAAGTTTTAAGTCTTTAGTGTTTCTCAATGATGAAAAATTACTTTGCCCTCCCCGAAGAAACTTATCGTCACGGTTGCGAGGCTACGAACAAAGGCGCCATATTTGAAGATCTATGCAAACAAATGACGGGATATCACTATTCAAATGGTTGGTGTAAACGATAACCTTTTCAGCAGCTGAGCGGCGGTTTGTTTGGATCGAAAATGTCCCGAAGTGTTTATCCTACGGCCCAGATACCGATTGAAGTTCAGGATGAAAGTGTTGCAACGACATTGAAAGTAATTATGGATGTTCTGAAGGTCAGTAGACTTGTCTAAGAAATTGCAGGTTGTACGCGGCGCGTAAGTCCTGTGAGACTTTTCAACTCCTAGAGGCATCACGCTAATTGCCACTGTCTTTCAAAACTTTAATAACTTTAACCTCTTCTCGTTATTGTCAGGAAGAGCAGCATAAAGAGCTAATTCTAAGCAAAAGGCTTTGATCAAATTATCATCGAATGCAATGTGCAGGACAGAACATCGACAGTGTTGTACATTTCTCGTCGCTTTCGTTTTTGGTCGATCAAACCTTCTCGAGCCTCACAGCGTCTTGTGTACATTCCGATATTGTTTGCACTGCTCCAAAACGTTCGCTTATCCGATCATATGAAGACGATGTTAATATTTACGATCAGGGTTGGAGTTTATACAACGTTAATAATTTAAGCTTATCTTAGCTTATTTTATGTGCGATATAAGTTTATCAATTTCTACTTTTGATTGTAAACTAGGGCGAGAAGAGATTGATTTTCGAAAGAATAAAGCTGAATAAAGTTTGCAGAAGTTTAAACATATTCATGTATATTATATTCGAGGGACCGTTGTTTTGTTTACATACAAACATCTGTCTTCCTTGAGAAACAGAGTCTTGGTGACTGCAATGTGGTTTAATTGTAATTTTTATTTTTGATCGATATTTTTGTTACTTGTAAAACTTTATTACTAATAATTGAAGTATTGATAGGTTTTCTGTATGGTAATGCCAAGCAGTTGTTAGAGAATAATTTTTTTAGGATTTAAAAAAATAGTATTCTCAAGCAGTATTTTTTTTTGCAGGTTGTTTGTTCTGTTTTCTTTAACAGACATCTTCATAAAATATAGATCATAGTTCATAGAATCCTAAAATACAACATTTACATACAAGATCAAAAAAACGTTTTTACGTATTGGGTAAGAAATAAGAAATTTCATGGCCTAATGGATAGGTAACGGTAGTTATAGGTGCACAGTGGATAGGAGAGGGGGAGGTGTGAAAAAAATCAGCTGACAGTCAGTATTGCTGTTCCTGTTTTACCAAAGTTTCTGTAAGGTATTGTCTTAATCAACAATTTGAAAAAATGAAAAATAGCATTTATTTAAGTTATATCTAAATTAACAATATGGGCATATTGAAGCCTATACTTCGAGAGAAAAGTATGTTGTTTAACTGGAATTTTCAGGGGGAGACAAATCAGAAAACCTTCCAAGTGAGGGGTATGGTTATAATTTTTATGGTTATTTAATACACTAAATGCAGCCACAGCTTATGGTGTACATGTATTGTGTTGCTGTGGTTTAAATTTGAGTTACATTAAACATTATTCAAGCCAGTCTAATTTTTATCTTCCTTTGTCTTGAAAATAGCAGTCAAGATACATACATGTAGGCTACAATATTTCAGCAAGCTGTAAATTGGAATCATGCATGCAAAGTGATTCATATTTAATTCTAATATTACAAGCTGGTGACTCTTGATTGATTAAATACTGATCTTTCTTCATGGTAACATACTCCAGCCATATTGTTCAATGGTTAACAGCAATGCACCTGAAACTACATGATGTAATTCTAGCTAAAAATGAAAAATTGTAATCCCTATTTTTGTTGATGGTGTGTTTGTTGTTTAGTCACATGAGAGCTCTATTAAAGAACTCCGCAATGTCTTGGACTCTCATGGAAAAAACTCGGCAAAAATACCACCCCTTTTAAACGTAAGTATATATTTTTTGAAGATGTAACTTTAAAGTTTTTCAAAGGCTAAGTACCTTACATCCTGAAAGATATGGATTTTAGGATGATCAGTAAGACCTCGATGCAGATCTTATAGAATATATTGTGAAGATCCTTGGAAGATTTTCATCAGGGGAACATGTAGGTAATTCTATGTTCGTCTTGCCTAGTGAAGAAAAAGCAGTATAACAAACCATTTTAATAACTCCACAAGAAGCAGCTTGTTGTATCTCTAACAAAATTTTCAATCATGATTGGTTCTCCATACAACTATTTATCACGTAATCTGCGCAGGTAACCAATTACTGGTACAAGTTTTGTAATTGGATCCCTGTAATTGTATACCTCAAATATTTGCATGTCACTTTCGTGCACTTAAATGGCTAATGCTTTTATGTTCCCTATAGTTTTTAAAACTTATTGAAAATACTATTAACTGTTTCCATAGAAAGAAATTCTTAAAAGACTGGTTATAGTCTTTCAAACTTTAAAATATAAATATTACATGTATTTTGGAAAAATGCTCTCGCTGTAAAGGTAGACCTCTTGGGAATGATTTTTTTCATGCTGCACTTTAGATTCACGCAATGGATGGAGAAGAAGAACCAGTGAAAGATGTACAGGTGGATGATATCCCAGATAACCAATCAGAAGCCTCGTCAATTATGTCGAGTCGTACAGAGTATCATGAGTTGCCGACAAGATCTACTTTGATTAACAGTAGTGGTGTGTCTTCTGTTGGTAATGAAATGTTTCCTCTGTCTGATCTGAGCCATCACAAAACCACAGGTGAGTGATTGTTCTTAGTTAGTACAGGCTTGTTTACAAAATCATCTTGTTCTAAGGAATCAGACTAACACCCAGCTAGCAGAGTAGCCTGTCAAGATCATTAAGTAGATGAAGTAAACATTTGAAATAAATAAGTTGATAAGTTATGTAATTCTTGTAGTGCAGTGCAGTGCAGTGCAGTTCTTCCATTGCAGTGTAGTTTCTTTGTAGTCTGTGTAAGTTTTGTAAATTTCATCCATATCGATTTTTTTGTTGAACTTCTTGTATTATACAATGTACCTGTAAAAAAAAATTAAAAAAACCTGCAAAACAATGTGGCTAAATGTAATTTAGGCCATTAGTAAGTTAAATGGTAAACATTTGGGAGGCATGGTGGTCTCATGGTTAGTACACTCATCTCTGGATCAAGCAGTCTGAGTTCAAGCCATGGCCGGAACATTGTGTTGTGTTCTTGGGCAAGATGCTTTACTCTCACAGTGCCTCTCTCCACCCACATGTATAAATGGGTACCAGCGAACTTAATGCTGGGGGTAACCCTGCGATGGACTAGCATCTCATCCAGGGGGGAGTACAAATACTTTACCTACCTTTTAAATGCAAAACAAGATTGCTGGCCAGCAGTCCCCCTCAGGGTGATGTATATATGGGGTGGCTCAGCTTCAAATGTCAAGTCATTACATGTGTTTTTCACGGCTGGACAGATCTCGTTAAGTTTTTTTCCCAGCGCACCCATCCCCCTTGTCTTCATGGTGAGTATATGGTAAGTATCCTGTACGTGTTTCCACTGTTTTTCAGTGTGATGGTGCCTTGGTGGTTGCCGCTCGCAGGGTTGTCATGGATGCCCTACACTTGTTTTAGTTTGTTCTCGGGCCCCACCATCCTTTCAGGCACCATTCCCCAAGCTCATTGATTGTTGATGAGTTCAAAGAAGAAGTAAATGGTGCTTTTTGCTAGCAGCCAGCTACTTTTGACAACCCTGCTACTAGATACATTCAGTGGAAAATATGGACCGCCTGGAATTACAATAATAATTTATTCTCTGAGTAATCCAGGGGTTTCATTTATGTTTTCAGCAGAATTGGAAAGTGGTTTTCACAGCAGTGGTGGAAACTAAATTCTGACAGCACTTGCCATTTGGGCAAGTGACTCTCAAAATTCACATGCGTGGTGTAATTTTCATTCGCCCAGAAAAAAATATGTACAATACACCTGCAATGGAGTTCAATGGAATAAGTGTGTAGCAGTCGTAAATGGGGAACTTAAGGTAGAGAGGCAAAAAAAACCCTCCCTCAGCCTCTCCCACTACACATGGTATGCAGGCTAACTTGTTTTTTGCTGTCAGGTTAGCATGCAGTTAGGGTTCATCATCCAATATTGTTACCCAGTTATTTGCGGAATTATTAGACCAAAAAATAAACATTTATTTAGTCTTTACTTGATCAACAGTATACATTTCAGTCCAAGTTTTGTATAATGTAATGATTATTATTTTAAACATTATTTTCCAGGGAATTATCCAGGTTTTCTCTAGGGAACACTATATCATTCTGAAACAAGGCAAGAAACACATGAACACATGGTAGGTCTCAATAATTAATCTTAACTTGTTACTTTAATTTTTTTCAGTCTCTATATCAAATGGTCTGACAAGCACACCATCAAAGCCTTATTCTTCTCCACGGCAACTTTTTCCTACAAGAACTTCTTTATTTGAACAGACACCCAAACTCGACCTAACAGTTTCCACTGCAGATCGTCAAGGTTAGTAACAGCAACCTCATCAGCCAGCTACAGTGTATTTTTAACATTCAATAGTACACCCACTGAAAGGAAATATTACATGGCCAAAAATTCAATCTCGTTTGTCTAAATGGTTTAATTTCCAGAGTGAATATTAATAGGAATCATGTGTCTTGATTGGTTAATGGCACTGAGTAAATGACGTAAACAAAGATCATTGAGCATTCTATTAACTAGTAAGTATTGTAAGAACTACAGTTTTATTCAAGAGTTATTATTAAGGTATAGGGTGATCCTTGTTTACATCACTGGTTCATATGGTGTTAACATCCAGGTGAGGGTGCATGGTCCTGAAATTGGACAGCTGTTGGTGATTGACTTTTCAATAACCTGCAAGTGAAAGTTATCCTCAGAGTCAGTCACCATAACCATGAGGATGGCATTTGTTCAGGTTGTCAAATTGTCAGTCACCAACAACAGTTCACCCTCTACATGTATATTTGCCGTGTACATGTATTTTATTCCTGATCATTGTTTTGTACCAGAAATAGATAAAAAGTGTACAATTGTGTAATATTGTTTTTAAATGACCAACTGATTTCTCTGCCACAGCCTGTGGGGAAGGTAGCTATCAAGGCAAAGGAAACCAGTGAAAACTTAGCTTGCTCCACTAGTCTCCTGACCGTCAGGGGGTACTCCCATATGAAAAGGCTCGGGGATGTTCACGTTCTCAATTATGGGACGGTATAAATCAAGGATTCAGGTGTCACTAAGGGTGATATGATGAAATGCCACTGTTTTTAGCTGTCAAAGTATCTTTTAGGGTGTAACAAAAAGGCTCTTATTTTTGTTTTTAAGCCCAATTTCCGCCGGTCTCTTGGGTATGGGCTACCGGCAGGGGCTCTTTTTCTGAACAGCTCTTTTTCTAATCAAGCCTATTCCGTTTAAAGTGGTATTTTTTAGGGCTGAAATAAAGCTCGAGCCTCACCCATATTGGTCTCCTTTAGGGTTTTCTGATGAGCATCCCTGACCTTTTCATATAGGAGTTCCCTGCCTGAGTCATGACCTTATTCCTTAGCAAAAGGTATCTTTGCAGGCTACCTGAATTAAAATGAGGGTATCTGAATTGTTTTTGTTGCAGGTAAAGCCATGTCCCCATCCAGCCAACCATACACACTACATACACCGTCAATTAAGCCAAATATGGGTACAGAAATGCACAAGTACAGTTTATCTCCAAGTGCCAGTTATTCGGGTAAAGGTTCCTTGAAATTTTACATGTTTAATAACATTAAGTGATTTAGCTAACAGATGCTTAATTGGGAACATGCTCTTAAATGCTCCAGACTTTGAAGGACACCAAGGTGATTGTGGTATCTTGATAAATTTGTATGTTAGACTTAGAAAGACTCCTTATTATTATGCCAAGTGCAAATGGAATGGCATGCAAAATAAGCATTTCTGTTACTATAATTATTACTGGGCCTTTCTTTCAATAAGGCACAAATTCTTCTCAATCAATAGTTTTGTGCTTTGCTGCCGTCAATCATCAATCAATGAACAGGTTCAAAACTTTATATTTGTGGGTTTTAATTCATTTTGTTTCTTTCCTTATTTCAAGACTTGTTGGTTGTCATCGTAATTATGATTGATTGCAGCCAAAAAGGCAATCTTTTGTTAGGTTTGAATTTCAGAGTTTACGTGTCATTGAAAGGCGGAGGAATATTTTGATATTTTGAAGGGTCCATTTTGGTGGAAATTTTTACAGATTATTGCTTATTTTGCATGCCATTTGACTTGTACGTGATGTAATAATTAACAACCATTCTAATGAGGAGCTTCTGTCTTAAAGTTTTCTGTGTCCACTTTCAACTGTAATGTCACAAACCTAACTCTCCAATCAAGATTCCAGAGGCAGCTACCTGGGCATCTTTCTTGGGTTCCATTGTTATTAATTGTCAAGTCTCTAAGGCATTGTCCAGGTCGTTTTACTCCAGGTACCATTTCATTTTCAAGAGTTGAGTGACAGAAGGTAGCAAGGTCGAGTTGTAAACTTAGGATGCTGATTTGAAATGTGAAGGTCCTCCGCCCTACCACTGGCTGGATTTGTTCTTGGTGGTCCTGGGTTCAGCTCCTTTGCCTGTGTTTTTATAAATAGCCAAATGGTCGGCCTCCAAACACTTAAGGTTCTTAAAAAGTTTATATTTAATTTGCAATAGTTGATTTTATTATTTCGGTTTAGTCCACAATGAGCTAAGCAGTACTAGTTAAAATCCACTGCCGCGTAAAATAAAGTCGTTACAATCATGATTACTTTGTGTTGTTTTTATTACTTACAGAACGGCATGGTACACCGTGTTTAGCCAGAGTTGAAAAAGAATATTTTGGTCAATTCATTTGGTTCAATTTACATGTTTTATTTGATTTTCTTTCTTGCTTGCAGTTGGCACACTAAACACAAAGATTCAGTTACTGGAAAATCAAGGTCAGTTGAAAACGCTTTGCTGTGAAATTCAGAAAACCGGGAACACTTTGCTTTGATTCTGACAGGTCAATTGTGTATTGACCAATCACAATAAAGTTCAGGACATGCGAGCAAACCTCAAAACCACAAACTAATGCTGTTTGCGGTTTAGTTTTCTCACGCCTAATTGGCTTTTTCCCTGCCGTAAAATTTGCTTTAAACTGTTCTAAATTCACGAAATGGTCCCTACATTTATGTAGTAAGAACTTACTTAGCTCTAACTACATAATTAAAAGCAATTTCTTAAAGAAAGTCCACACTGCAGCCCAGTTTTGCAAAATTTTAACGATTTTGGAGCCAACTTGAACCTTTGAAAAACCGACATCCTGACGCTTTTTCAAAAATCCACATCGCAATCCGTTTCCATCCTCGCCATCGTTAGCCATCCTCACTTCCTAATGGGTTTAATCATTTGTCGAGTACTGCTCTACAAATTAAAACCATTATTGTTCAGCTTCCAATGATCGATGTATGTTTTGGGGATTTCCAAAATCGTGCTAAAAATAGTGACAATGTCTCTTTAAGTATTTCTGGTATTTCTGGTTTTCTGAGTTTCACAGTAATTGCGGGGCCTTTGTAATCTTACAGGAAAGTCTGACTTAAAATAGTAGCTCCATGGTGTTTGGAACTGTTTAATGCTCAGTTTTTATTCCTTTAGTTCTGTTTCTCGCTGTATAGTATTTTGTTTTGATCAGGTGTGTTTTTCTTTTGTTATTCCTCCAGTGTCGGAATGGGGAGATATCATTGACGAAATGTCAGACCGCATGGCTAATCAACCTTCACTAATTAGAAAGTTTGCAAAAGAAAGGTAAGCCTACAATCTCATAGCCTGCGAGAACATCCGGTTTTTTCTGCTCTTGTTTCACGCAACGGTGCAATATCCAGCTACGAATTCCAACCAATGCTTTAATTGTGTGCATTCTGATCGATTCTCGTAGAACCTGTCAAGATAAACTCCTATACTGCTAGGTTTGTCGTTCTTCGTTTTCTTTGTCATTTGTCGTTACACTGGTTCACAGACAGCTCCGTCTCAAGTAATCACCATCAGCGTTTCTATTGCTGCAGAAAAAAGGAACTTTTCAGAGCTGTTGGTGTATTGATGCCGAGCAACGAGAATTTGCCTTTTGATTACTTAGTTATATGCATAAGCGATTAATGGCCCGCCTAGATTAGCAATTGCTGTCATGATCCATGGGCCAAATAACATGTAATTTTAAAATGAAAGAAAATAAAGATTATTGTTGTTGTTGTTGTTAAAAAAATGAATACTAAAATTTCGCCGTGAAAAAATATGTCTAAATTTGATCCATTTCCATTTCAGTACAACAGACAAAGTGAGTCATCGACAACACACAGAGGATTTGGACGTGCTCGAACGGAAGCTGACCAAGAGAATTGATGACAAGGTATTTCCCGTAAATCATTTCAATTCTAATCTTTTTGAAGGTTTCCTCGTGACATCCGAGACTGTTCATTGCCTATAATAGGGAAAGCCATGGAAAAAATGAAACCTCTGATGTTATGGAAAGATGGTTATTATAAATTATTTTTGGATTAACAAACTGGCAACTTCACTGAAAGCAGCTAAGTTGCATTTCCATGTATGTCACACCTCCTCTCTAACTGGTTACTGAAAATTCAAAAGTAGCTTGTAGTCTTAATTAAATTTGGCTGAACACAAAACAAGAAAAGAGCAACAATCTGTTATAAGCATACCTCAGCATACATCATGATGCACCAGGAGTACCAAACTGATCGAATTCCAGTTTAAATTTTTACACAGACGTCTAGCAACTAATGACTTTCTATATAAAATTGGGCTTAAGGCAAATGATAATTGCACCTTCTGTCAAGAAGGCCCAGAGTCATTAATGCATCTCTTCTGGACATGTCACGAGACATCTAACTTTTGGAAAAGAGTATCAGAATGGCTGCAAAGTATAAAACTAATGCCCAAAACCTCCACCCTATTAAACATTACAGCTTTTGGTCTGAAACCGGAAACGTCAAAATTTGCACCTCAAATTAACTGTTGCCTTCTTTTAGCTCGACGTCATATCTGGCTAGCCAAATCTAAAGAAATGTCCCTTAACTTTGACCATTATCTACGCTTTCTGAAATCAAGGCTCGAGTTGGAGACAAGCGGCGATATGGAAAATTGGGAACCTCTTGCAGAATATATACCTACTGATAGATAGCATCACTTCCTCTGAAGCGTTTGCAGCTATCAACTTTGCCAACCATCTCGTACATGCACTGTCACCTACGAGCTTTTCACAGCAATCTGCTCTTTATCTTCGCTCTCACATACTAGTAATGCTATACGTAATCAACCTAACAATACACTTGAAACACTTGTTTCGTTTTCTTCCCTTTTGTACCATCTTCATTGTTTTTTTTTTCTTTTTATTGTAATGTGTTAGATTTATTTTTGTGGATTAAAAGGTGCTGTAAACACTATTAGTGTGAACATTGTAAGTATAGTATTGTAAGAATAATAAGTTTCGTCTAGTACAATAGTTAATGTCAGCTCTGTAAGTAGTTATTCCCAAGTAGTATCTAGTACTGTAATCATTTATTCTGTATTCTGTAAGGCAATAAAATTAAAAAAAATAATAATAAAAAAATAAATGACGTTTTAGGAGCCCTTGAAATACAGGCATGCTTGTGAGATATTTGAGGTTTTCCCTAACAGAATAGTTTCTGATTCCCACTATTGGTTCAATGATATTTGATGTAACTCCACTTCTTATTACTGGTACTAGTATTGCCAGTCAGTCCAATGTTGCTTTTATCCTGTTCAATGTTGTGCTAATGCTGGAAATAAGCTTACCTATGCGTTATTAGAGTGAGACTGGCTTATACTAATACTTACGATATTTGGTTTACCTTAACTTGGAGTACTAACATGATAAAAAGTACTTGTTTAGAAATGAAAATGATTAACTGTCTTCAATTTTCATAGTGAAAACTCATCTGTGTTTGCAGGTTACCCATGAAATGAAGCATTTATTAATATTTATTATTTAGGGTTATTCTTTGTTGGTGATTTTCAGTTTGCAAGCCTTGATCGTAAAATTATCGAGCTTTACGACGATTTGATGAGTCAAGTGTCCAACCCAACAGCCTCCAGAGGTAACAAGAAAAACTTTAAATAGCGACAGGCGACTTTTGATACATTAAAATTCAGCTAATGAGGCAAACAGGCGAAATACATAAAACAGGATTACTTACAATGCAACTCCCTTTGCCTTCTTGTTTTTGTTTGTTTTGTTTTGTTTTGGTTTTAATGCTCATTGATCGAGTTGTACTCTGAAAGTTTCAAGTGTTTCATATTCAGCTTGCAACTTGTTTGCAGGATACTGGGCTCTTTAAATGTGTTCGAACCCTATTAAGTCTGTCATCGCCTTTTCCAAAACAAGGTTAAACTACGTGTATTAAATTTTGGGTGGCCGCTTAATAGGGGTAAAGACAATAGGAAAAACCTGATCAGGACGATCAAGACGACTTAATTAATAGAGGTGGCCGGTTAAGAGGGATTTTATTTGCAGTATTTTACTGACAATAATATCGGGACTTCATGATACAAATGCAGCTACCGGTGTAAAACTCGATTACTGTCAGTGTCAGCGCGCCGAAAATTGTGTGTAGCCATCCGTCTCTCGCCTCTGTACCTCCTCTCTTTAGTTCTTGGCCAAATCCCAAATATATTTCCTTGAAACTAACCTTTGTAATACACCGTACCTGTTCCACTACATAAAATAAAACTTTGACGCAGACCGCGTAATTTATACAGACTTCACAACTTTCTTACGGATAGTAATTCTGCACGTTAAATGTTTGGACAAAAAAACTCCTGTTACGCATGTGCAGTACACCTTCACATTTCCCTTATATTTCCCTTTTACTGTTCCAGATAGATTAATTATTGCGTCAGTAAACTGTCGTTAAGTTTGAAGGCTCCCCGGCCGATCCACGACCCTTCTCCTTTTCTTCTTTTCTATCGCATTAACATTGTTCACAAAGAATGAGAAACTAGTTTGGTTACTTAAATTTCACTTTTAGCACAAGTCTGTAAAGATATCATGAATACCTTGCTATAACTTCCGTACTGTAAGTTGCGGATCCTCGTTTTTTTCCCCTCCGGTTAGTAAGAGGTAACAATGCCAGTGGGGGGGGGGGGGGGGGGGGGAGTCATCTTCACAGGGTGGCGCAAAACAGCAGGGCCTTGAGTGACAGATTCGTCCGGAAAGATTCAAAGTATACAGGTCATTCTTTGTCTTTTTGACGACTTTGACGTGGTTTCATTGTAGACACCCAAGATAGAAAGACAGGGAAGCAAGATTCTTTAGGAAAACTTAATTCTAACGTGGATTCACTTTCAGAACAGGTGAGATATAACGAAACCCGCTATATAAGAAATTTAAGAACCTGTCAGGCTAAAATTTCCCAGTTAAGCACCCTTCACATAAGAACCATTCAAGGCTAAAATCTCCATACAAGTTCTTACTTTCAAAATCTAGAGTTTTTTAAATATAATACAGTTTACTTTAATTTCACAGTAAACACTATTGGTATAAGAACCTACGGAGGTTAACTTGAAAAAACCTAGGTTCTTGTACGTGAGTTTTTACTGATATATGACATTCTTATCTACAGTTTTCCCACCCCTGGAAAGGAGCGTTTTTTAAAAATTTATTTATGTAAACGCATCTTCTTTTAAGGGTTACGAAAACAACATGCTAACTAACGTATTTTTTTCTTTAAGTTGGAAGAACAAAAGGAAAAACTCAAGAACATGTCCAAAGGTACGTAAGCTCATTGGACTCTTGAGGATACAGTTAACATTCTTGTTACGAGAGATTTGTTGTCAAGCAAACGTTGTTCGTTAATAAAAGGAAATCTTTGTTAAGTCTGGCTTACTTAGAGTGTTCCTTGATATTGTTAGTTAAGGAAGCAATGACCGAGCCAATAATTACGTCAGAAGGTTGCTAGGTAACGTGCTACAGTTCTGCTGTGGTTTGATTGGACAACTCCAAGTGTTCTTATAAAAGTTGTCGAGAGTGTCTTAAAAAAGCGCTCTGTAAAATGGACCGTGACGTAGAGGAGGAAGAAACGTAACATCATAAATGTCTATACTTTTATTCTTTCTTTCCTGTTATCACTTGCTTTTACTTTGCGAAAAAATCTACCGCGTCCTAGTGCCTTTAATTATGAAATTAAATAGATATAATAGGTCAGTCGCCAAACTAAAGCCTGCTTTTTGTTGCATCAAGTCAGCACTTATTTCGTGAATGAACGATCTATTTCTCCATTGTCGATCACCTCATTCGGAAAGGTTCTTTATTTGCTCAGCAAAATTTGAAAAGCTATGTTCTCAAACTGTTCAATAATTTGTCTGTTTTGTTGATTTTTGGAAGGAATGTCAGAGCTTGACGAGAAAGTGGCTCATCTCAGACAGGACATGTCTTTATACAGGCGTCAACTGGAAAACAAACGTGGTGATGATGAGGTCAGTGTCTGGTTGGTTGTTGATGCGCTCGAAGCCTACTTCTATAGTATATTGACAATCTGGGAATTTGATGGACTTTTTCTTCATTGTCTTGTCGACAACTGACAACGCTCACAGGCCGAGAAGTTGTGGTCTTCCATTACCTGTTTCATTACGAGCCACATATTTGGCTCTTAATCCAATTTACAACATGTCACAACAGTTCTTTTACGTCTAAAAAGCAATACTGGTAGTCTTGTGATTTAAAAATAAAAAGTGACTGCACTTACTGCACCCTAAGCGGCTTCGGGATTTAAGAAGCAAATATCCTGTTAGTCTGGACACCGAACTTCTTACATGGAACTGCGAGAAAAGCCCAGCGTCTTCTTAAATAGTTGAGCGTGAAACGCGAATTACAAATGGCAAACGAATGGCCGCGGGAAGAATGGAAAGTCACGCAATGTCGATCTCCACTTAAGATTCGTACTTAGCCAATCAGAAGCCGTGTCTACTGTCCTGATATCCGTGATATCAAGTCACTGACCTGATATGGCTACGATATCATGGTCTCTTGGCAGATGTTGGGTACGGTAAATAAGAACTCCTACCTTCTTTTGGTGCGCTTCGGCAACATGCCGGGCTAGTTTTGAACTGCAGAGAGAAAAATGCCCCTGAATTTTTTTCAGGCTTATATTTCACGACTGCTTAAGTTGTGTGTATAACTACGATGATCAGTCATGCCTTCGTATCTTTCTCCGCAGTTCAAATATACTGTTATTTCGCATATATTCACTTGTAAAATAGCAACATATTAGTTTCCTAAGATAGGGAACACCAAAGAAGTAGCAATTAATCAGAAATAAGCAAGGAAAGTTACCACTGAGGAAGATTTAGAAGGATAACTATGGTCAACGTTGGTCAATGTTTACAAGGTGTGCCCGCGTCCGTCACACAGTCCCATAAGATTGTAGATTATGAATGATATTGTATCATTGAGTTAATCCACTAAGTCCTTAACCCACTTTTTTGTAGCTTGTGTCATTAGTAGCTGAACAGTTGGTTAGTAATGAAGAAATTACGGGATGGAAAATGGCACTGAAGGAAATCCATGCGGCACTTAACAAACAAGTAAGACAGGTTTATATGCAATTATTATTAGAGGAATTCTAATAGTATACAAATGCCAATGCTACAGTCTGATTGCCTGAACTACTCATATACTACCAGCCATTTGTGTGCAGTGTGCGAAATAGCGACGTTTTCTCGTTTTTCCGAAGTTCCAGAGGCACCGTTCAGTAGATACAGTGCCTGAGAAGTCTCAAAGAAAGACATTCAGAGTTTCTCAAAGTTAGCTGACGAAAATTAAATAGGAATTCTACTAAAAAAATTAGATTGTTTGCTCTCGATTTCTATGATTCGACCTTCGGCCTCATCAACTATCACCTCACAGAAACCTCGAGCTCATAATCTAATTGTTAAGTAACATGCAATATTCCGGATTTTGTGCTGCGATTTATGGCGAAATGAGTTAGAAGAGATGATACAGAAAGAACATTTCAGTCAGTATTTCCGGCACTGTTGCTCTAAGTCAGGGTGCATTCGATTGACCTTACTGTAAAATAACTGGAATAACCACGTATGTCCGTTAGAATGAGTCACAATTCCAATTCTCAAAGCAGAACGAAATAATCCGCAGTGATGCCGTCACTGTAGGTCGCATCGTGAAGAAAACGGGTCACGAAAAAAATCACGTATTCCCGGATTCTGAAAGAGTACGAAAGAGGTGTTTCTTCTCCTTGCCATTTGCGAGCACGTAACGTAACGTAACGTAACTAGAAAACACGCAAGAATTGACACTAGCGGAATGCTCATGTAAATTACCAATAGACGAAAATGAAATTCTAAAATGTTCATCAATATATTCTTTTTCCGGAGTAATGTCAATCAAACTCACCAGAACCAGCTAATCAACCACACCATGTGTTTTTCAGAGCGACGGTGATCTATTGCAGCAGAGATCAAGCTTTCAAATCCCAGAGCCATCAAAAATTGTAACTTCAAGGATCCAAATTTCCTTTACAGAACTAGCAGTCTGGGGAGAATTGTCTGGGCGATATTTCCAGCAGTCCTGTATAAACCTTTACCAATGCGCTTTCATGTCACAAGAGCTTCACGGCACACATTGTTTGCAGGAATATATGAAACACGGAGAGACCGTGTTTGACCACATTTCCAAACACCGAGAAGAGAGATGAAAATACGACGCGCAGCGGAGTATTTTTGGTAAACTTCAGGTGTTTAAAAATGTGTCGAGCACTGTCTTGAGTCATAGATTTTTGTTCTCAATCGAAACTTAATTTAAGCAGTAAACGGACAAATAAAATCCTACAAATGTATGCTAAGTACGATCTATGCTAGGTAAGATTTTGTCTTACGTTTGTTACTTAGGTTTTGAAATAACATCGGATTTGTAAAGAACTTCAAAAGTCGGTCCACTGTTCTCATCTGGGAACTAATTACAGGGCGACCTTTGCACCTGCAACGAGCGATCTAGGTGGTTCCCCTTCTCGTTTGACATAGTTTGATTTAATTAATGTAACTCCCGTTCTGTCTTTCTTTTCTTCAGTCGGAAATCAATACATCTGTGCACCACTCTTACGCAACTCTAGACAAACGCACTGAGGCCATGAGTCAGAAAGTCCAACTTCACGGAAGGTATTGTAACCGAGTCATAGAAACATGCTTCTCCGACAATCTCTATCAGATATTATTGATTACTTTCAGTTGGAAGGGACCGCTGATTTTAGAGTAGGAGCATTTCTAGGGGATGGAGGGGAAGGTTAGTTTTGGAAATTCTCAGGGAAATTCTCTCCTGTGAAGTGGCAAATACTCTTAAAACCCTGAAAATTACACAGCGGATTCAACCTCCCAGTCAGCACATCTTTGTTATTGGTGCTTCTAGAGACAAGGGTTTTGTAAAATTAGGAAAGGTAAACCCTGCATACTAGCCAAGTGGCCCATCAGGCCGGAGCTTATTCCAGTTTCTGTTGCATGAGGTAAGTAAGTAAATTCATTTCACTCCTCACGGGAAGATATGAACTCAACTAATTGACCTCGCTCCCAATGTGTGGCTTCATAGCTCAGTTGGTAGAGCATCGCACCCGCATCGCGGAGGTCACGGGTTCGAATCCCGTTGGAGCCCTGATTTTTTCAGGCTTCTTCTTTCCAATTGCTTAAATTGGACAATTAACTGCGATGATCATTCTTCACTTTCGTAAGTAAGTAAGTAAGTAAGTAAGTAAGTAAGTAAGTAAGTAAGTAAGTAAGTAAGTAAGTAAAGACTTTATTTAAAGAGGGTAGCACTAAAATAGTATAAAAATACTAACAAACCAGTGGCGCTCTAAAAATTATGTACAACACGGATGTTAAAACTATGGCATAATTATGAGATAATATAACGAATAAAAATACAATAGATAAGAGATAAAATCAATTTAAAATACAAGGAGCGACTAGGAGTATTTCTACTCCTCCCTAGATTGGATGCTAGTCCATCGCAGGGTTACCCCCAGCATTAAGTTTGCCATTATCCAGTTATACAACTGGATGGAGAAAGGCACTGTGAGAGTAAAGTGTCTTGCCCAAGAACACAACACACTGTCCCGGCCAGTTCGGGCTTGAACCCGAACCGCTGGATCGGAAGACGAGCGCATTAACCATGAGGCCACCGCGCCTCCTGACTGCTTAAGCCAAATTTAAACTCCAAACCGTGCAAAGCATTACCGACGCTACCAGCACGGGCGATTACAGGGGAATGTGAAGGAATAACAGCATGTTTTGCATGAGCTAATTACTTATGCAGTGAATACCAAGTTTTCATTTATGTGCAATGGTTGATTGTCAGATGGCGGTGGAGTGGCGTCTCCAATTTGTATCCCAAAGCACATTCCTGTGTAGCAGACCAACAGACGGATGATATCAGTTTCACGTCACAGATACACAACACTGAGTCACGGAGCTTGGTGTATGAGAAAGGCAAAGCGTATGTTGTAGTGACGGCAGGAGGGTGCTACTGGTGAGAATTTTTGTTAACGCTTTTTCTGAATTTTATTTTCATGTTAGTGCAATTAGTATAAAACCTGACCTAATGGAATATCCCTGACACTTCCGTAGAAACTTCAAACTGTTTACAGGTATAGCGGGTTAACGTTTAACGTGACGTAACACTAGTGGAGATTCCGGGTTTTAGGCAGGCTCCTGGATAGCTAATATGTAGTCCTGCAAAGTGTTAACCTACGAAACGGTCTCGTTTTCTAGCGTTTGTGATAACATTTGGATCACATAACACGTGGTTTGTGTAGTATGTATCACTGTACAGTGGAACCCAGCCTTACGGCCACCTCGTTATTACGGCCACTTTATTCTGTCCCGAACAAGGGCTCAGACAGTCTTTTAATTATATCAAGAGTTGAAGCAACCTTTGGGGAAATTAGCAGATCACTCCAGCACTCTCTTGTTTGGTTACTTCACTTTTAATTTCCAATGATCCCTCGGGTACGGTTGTCTCAACGTTCTTCTATTTCTGTTCTTGACTGATAACAACAACTATTACCACAACTAGGAGTTCACTCGTCGCGTTCCTTTTAAAGGGACAACCACATGATCCATCAAAACATTGTCAAACTGTCAATTAGGCTAGGGTAATGTCATGCGCAGTTCGCATAAGGTTCTATTGCGACTGCGCACAAAGCCACTTAGCATATTTTCCTTCGAGGTTATCGAGGTTTTCTATCTTGATTTTAACCGACTCTTCCTAAGTGGTTGACCAAAATAAGGTAACGTGAGTATTATAAAGGTTACAACCTTGGTTTTTATTGATTAAAAGGTTAGAATAACACTTTAGTCTAGAAGTAAAGGTTGGCAGGCTCGTGAGTTTTAACTGTACAATATTTTTACCCTTAGTCTTTTTTATATTATAATATTTTGTACACCTTTGGTGTCTGTTTAAAATAGGTTCGACTGTATTAGAATCCATTGTTTGTTCCACGATGTACTCACTCGAGATATAGATCATGCGTTATTGATTGCTTTTTGGTAGTGATCTTCCTCTGGCGAACATTAACTTCCCTATTATTTCCACGTTATTCCATAGGCTTATAATAATGTATTTTTTTTCATGACATTCTTCTCAGGGTATCAATCGGTGCGTTTTCCAAAAAGACTTCAACACCACCTTCTTTGCAAGTCACTATAGACGAAGAAGCCGTACCTCTGGTATGATACCATTTGTTTTAGTTTATAAAATGATAGTAGCACTCGGGCAGCTTGCCTAATTTGCTGTATCTTGTACCGGTTTCCACAGTGCACAAAGCGACTAGAAGTCCTGCTACCCCCCCCCCCCCCCACCCCCAGCATTTTGTCAGGTTATCCCAACATATCGCTTGTAGCCATTTAAGACCCTCATTCAATCTCCTGAGTGGAGAGGGAGGGGTACATTGGGAGAAAAGTGTCTTGCCCTGTTGGTAACATTGGTTCTCTTACACACGTTTAAACGACGAAGACGAAGGCTGCAAATATTCTTTTTTAGTAGACCTTTGTCACGGTATTTTTAGATGCTGATGTAGGGCAGACAATGAAAATCGACTGACACCTCAGAAAAGATTACCTTGAAGTTTGAATTATTGCCAAGTTTGCAAGTCATGTCAACGTTACACGTCTCCCATGCAATCATTCTTCGCTATCTGTAACGACCTAACTTTCAAACTGGCCCATTTTACAAAGTTAAAGGTGATCTTTCCAGAGGTGTCAATGGATTTGATTACCTGGCCTGCATCAAACCTAAAATACCATGACAAAGTTCTAGTCCTATACAGTTGTTTAGATTTAGTAAATAAAGGCACTCGTGTGTTACTTTGTGATTCTTTTGTAATTCATTCGCAGTTTAACAGTTCCGGTAAGTCACCAAGTCATCACAGGATAAGCGTCATTTCCTCTGCTCCTAAATACCAGCCTCCCGCGGGCAGATTAAAAGGGGAAGGAGCCACACCTTGGAGACCTGGTGAGGAGCCACACCTTGGAAACCTACCCCCGGGGGGGGGGGGGGTACTCCCAGAAAACCTTACCCCATTTACGACCAAATTCTGCGATTTTTGCTACCCTATTTATGACCTGGCCAAAAATTCGATAGCCTATTTATGACCGTTGCGACTGGCACAGTTGCCCTAAACATAAGTTATGAAGGGCTTCTGTGGACGGTCTTATTGATAACGATAAAAAAGTAGCTTCTTCTAAGAAACATACCCAATTCAAGACCAGAGTGCTAAAACCATGCCTTAGTTAAGACCAAAATGGCTAAAATCGATACCCTATTTATAAAACCAAAATGGCTGAAAAACCCTACCCTTTGCCAAAGTTTGGGGCCGCACATACCTATACAGCCCATATAAGGGAGTAACCCCGCCCCCCTTGAGTTTTGCACTCTTTTTCACACGGAGGCAAAATGCAACTCGTAAATGTCCTAAAGACGGATTCACTTAACTTGTTTACACGCTTGTTGGCACCCAATTCAGATCATGTGATGAGTCATTTGGGAGGTTACAATTGTGCAATTTGCTACACGCAACTGATTACACGGGAGTATGTACAAACAGAACAATTGTAACTCCCAAATGAATCATGACATGATCTGAGTTGTGTTGCAACAAGAATGTAAACACGTTGGCTGAATCCGTTTATTGGGCTGGCATTGATTGTGTTGAAACAATAAACATCGACAGTACGTGTGTACATTTCTAGGCCCATTTATCCGAAAGCTGACTACCGCAAATCCAGGATTAAAAGTTAACTGAAGTTTTGAGTCCTTTACTGTTCAAGTGACGTTGCTGATGCTTTGTAGAGTTTGAAATCACACGTGAAGGGCAAAACTACAAAGAAAAAACATCACTAAAAAGTACCAAAACTGAAAGCAAACTTCATGCTAACCCTAGATCGGCTTAAATCATGCTTTGCACAACCAAACCTTGGACGGGAATTCTGAAAGTGTTCGATTGTTTAGTGAAACGAGAAGGCATAGACCTATTGAGTAATTTTTTAGTGCTGTAATTTATTTTACTTTTATTATTTGAACTATAGAAGCATATCCTATAAGCGGCCTTTCAAGCTATAGGCATGGTGAATCGTTATGTGAAACTTCTGTTCCGGTTCTTTGCAGGTTCAAGTCTTATCGGCGCGGTAATAATTCCCGCACACAGTAGAATAAGTATCAGTCCCACAAGCACGGCACCGGGAACACGAATGAGCGTGGAAGGATATCTGGACCTGATAAAGATGTACTGACCCCGCCGGCGGCACGACAAACAACCGTTAAACAACTTAGTTTCTGTCATTCTCAACCTCTTTCGGACACGACGTGGTCAAACCATGTTTGCAAACTTGGCCAACATAGATTTTCTCTGCTGTTGAAAACTAAGATGTCGGCTACCCCCAAGTTGCCGCCATTCGGTGTTTGAGTTTTACGACAGGGAAGAGCGGTCCTGCTAGTGAACTTTGAAAACCTGTGCAACAGTCAATGTTGGCTTATAAGTAATTACCGCTTTCCCGCACAGTCAGTCAGAAGGCTGAAATAAGTACACCTTTCTCTCTTCGCCTCCTTCAGTGGACAGTTTTTACTGTAGCAACATGTAAATATCTCGTTAATGTAAATATCGAATCTCTTTTAATGATCTTACCAACGTAGTAGTATGGTGACTCTTATTCGTTCGAGTCGTGATCTCTATAATAAGATTTGTATGTTTCTTTCATACTACTGTATGATGAAACGTGAAAATTTTTAATGCCACCTTGTTCGAAATAACTAAATTTTAGTTAGCGTTTAAAAGCTATCTCTACAATAAAATTAGTCGCGCAATAAATTTGTGATATTAGTTAAACTTACACCAAGTTATAGGTGACAATCAGATCATTGTTACTTAACGTGGAAGAAGTCAAGAGTTGTTTTTGCTGTGTTTCCACTTGAAATATCTCTGGCAGTGGCTGTTATTTCTGTTCCACCAAAATACATGCTGACTTCTAATTCTCTATTCAGGCCTCGCCAAGTTTCAGGAGATTGCACCACAACACTTCCAATCCTCTTGACACCAGTCTCGGTGACCAGCACTGCACTGGGATTGCTCGCAGCGTAGAAGGAATATTTAATTTGCTTTTCGTCTGGGTACAGTGGTCGATACATACTTGTAATCCTCTGTCCCAGTTTAACGACTTCATTTTCTTTCACAAAGCTGTTGAACACATCACTGCACAGCTCCTTTCCATTTGCCACGAACTTCTTTCCTTCCGGATGAACTCCCTTGATGAAATCTCGACAGCAGTCAGCACCATAAGTCTTGCTGAGGACTCTTTGGGTTATCGTCTCTGGCCTTTTGCCGAATAGAACAGCACCCTGGACAACGGCTATACTGGCATCAGGAGGCACCACCACACGACACCGTGTGGAAAACACTCTCTTGATTTCATCCTGGAGAAGAAGAGAATTGGCGAATCCTCCAACCAGTAGCATCACTTTGACTTTTGAAAGCTGTGGCTTACCGAGAAGTTCTTTCAAATGGTCTTTCATTGCTTCCAAAACAGGCTCAAAAAGCTTCACCATAACTCTGGAACTCAAGCACAGATACTCATCGTGGAGTATTTTGACTTCGCCAGCTCCATGGCGCCTCAACGCCGCTGTTAAATAATCGTTGATCCAGGAGACAAAACTACGTGGCAAGCGAATTCTTGTTTCTTTGTTTTGAATGGCCCGGACGCCTCGTTTCTTTGCTTCGAAATCATTCATCAGTTTAAGCCAATCAGAGGGGAACTGTCCGCGGTAATCATAGAGCTTCTGATCGCCAAAAACTTGGTTCAAGAGACCCTCGAACTGATGATTCACCTTCATGCCACCATAAGGCCCGCCGGTTACTTTGTAAATTTCCTCTATGGTACCATCATCTTGCTTTTCATGTACCGTTACGTCTAGCGTACCACCTAAAAACGACATTGTGTTTTGTCAGAATCAATTCTAGATTGAAGTATTTTTGTCCAAAAAAACTGATTTATCAGTCAAAGTGCGCGGCATCGCTCGCAGAACGTCCAGAAGCGATATGACTCACGACCAATCACAACCATGGACAAAAATAAGCGGTAGACCTCATATAGATGAAAAAACATAGGTAAAACTGGTTAACAGGGGAGCGTACATGTTTGTTGGAGGACTTGCTCACCATTCAGTCAGGCCGTTTTCGTGCCCATCGAGCTATAGTTGAATCGGACAAAAATTGTAATGATTATTTTAGTTTTAAAATACTCTGCAAATTTCTTATGGACCATTTTCCAGTCATTTGTTGACTCAAATGTGAGTACAAAACGAGAGAAGCATGATCCAACATTCCTATTCTAGGCGCGAAATTCTGTTTAACCCTCTTTCCCTTCTCAATTCTGGTCAAGCGGCCTTCAGGATCTGTACCGGTCTATGTCGGACTGTGATTCTGTAACATATTCGGATTCGCAATTCTCCCTGTATCGGACTGTTAGTAAACACCGGGACTGCACCAGCTCAAGAGATTTCGGGCAGCAGTCGCAGACCGCGCTTTCTCCTGGGTCGGGTTATTTAACAACTTTGGAAACACAAACTGTAGTTGCCACAGAAACGTGCACAACGCATTTACCTCCAATGTCGACAATCATATAGTGTGTATTCGGCTGAGACAGTCCTGCTTCCACGGGAACAGAGCCCGGCTGATTCAGTTTCTTTGCTGTGCAGAACAGTGAGGCTGCTTCTGGTTCTAAAGCAATCAATAGCTGCTCCGGACTGTCACGTGATCCAATCCCAGCCTATACAAACCAACAGAGCATATAAACGAGTAAAGAGAGTCCATTACGATTCCGTTCCATGTATCGTATGTTTACATTACACAGGTGTTCAGCACCCTGTTGTACCGTTTAAATCCAGTATATTCAAAGTGCGTATGACATACACAGACTTAACACATTATATTTTGAGCTCGAGATTTCTATCGCGTGACAGTTAACGAGGGCGTAGCGTGGAAATCGAGAGCGAATAATCTAATTGTTTTAGTATAAATCCACCAGTCGTTCAAAAATTTATTTAAATCCTCTTCACGGGCACTTCCAAAACGGAATGAAGCGGCCGCCATTTTGATAACAATCGCACTCTACTAGGCCACTCACTGTCTACAACAGAATGGATAGCGAGTAGCGTAACCAATCAGAGAGCGATGGGGCTTTACAAAAGTTGCTCGGCAACTTTTTGACAACCTCTCGTGTTTCGAGCAACTTTTTTCGTTTCTTGCAACTTTTAGGAATTTTTACAAGGTTAATTCTTAATATTGATGCGTAGTCTACTCATGTATTTTTCCGTTTTAATCAAGGACAAAGTTATTTAGCAGTGCGGTTTACGCCGCAAAATTGTACAAAAATTACCTAGTAAGCTCACTATTGTTGTACAATTGGGATATTTTTTCATCAGACCAAATAAAGGAAGAAAGCGACAAATTTGTTGTTGTTTTGCTTTTTAAGCAACTTTTGACTTTTTTTGAGCACTTTTCTGAGAAATTGCGGGCACCTTTTGGGGAAATCTCGAGCAACTTGTGGAAAGCCCCAGAGAACGGCATTGATAGAACGCTGGTAGATTTATACTAATTCAAAATGGAATCGACAACAACAACCCCTGACAACAGCTTTACCTTTAAAAAGATAAGAAACTACGCTCGCTAAATGTTATGCGGCTTTAGAGAATCAAATTGTCAATCTTGACATCGATGCTATCAGGGTTGTTATTTTTTTTTTGAGATTGCCACTCCAAAGAACTCTAAGATGGGTGTGAAGGGAGAGCTAACTCAGGCTACCATTATTGTGATTTATCGTCTCTTTCGGGCTGTCGCTCCTCTCGAAACTTGAACTTTTTTAAAACCTTTAATCTAGTTCTTAATATCTACATACCTCATAAGCTGCTTCTCTCATAAACTGTTTAGCTCTTGGGGTCCATATGGCGGGAACAGTTAAAACCCACTGGATATCATGCACATTATATCCATCATCTCCAGTCTCTTGCTGAATTACTTTGACGGCTTCGTCTTTAAGAAACTTGATGGAATGTGCAAACACTGATTTGGCCTGAAGAAGTTTTCCATTGGCCGCTGGAATCTTTGTGTCCAAGTTCAAGCTCTATCAGCATTATCAACAAAGAAAGACAACTCAATATCTAATCATGATTTGGGAGGACCTCTGGCCTGATGGTTTCCCCTTAGACCCCTGGTCGAGTTGTCCTGGTTCGAGCCCTTAGGCCCGCGATCATTCCCACTCTCCGTTTCTTTACAGAGATGTAAGAAGTTGGCACCAGGAAATTGTAAGGAAAATTAAACCTTGCGAAATGCTGGGTAGAACTTGCAACTGATAATTATTCAATCCATGAAGAATAAAAAGTTGAGTCTGGTTGTTACTGGGGCACCTTCTACTTTTTGTCTGTTGGTTGCAACGGAATGTAACCTCAGTCAACGATGAGGGAGCCAATCAGATCACGAGGAGTGAGCATTTAAGCCAATCGATACGTGCGAAAGGAGCTAATCTTCAGAAAAAAATAAATGTCTCTTACTGCTAAGGGCCGAGCGGTAACTACTCAAGACTGTACCTCGTCATTGTGTAAAAACATCTTAAAATGCTGAAAAAAGAAGTATTCTTTTTCTTCAGAGAGGCTCTTCAGATTTGTGTACTTCTCTACCGCTTTGTATCCAAATGAGTCGAATGACTGGTCTGGTTTAAGTAACAGGCATGTGGGTGTCTTGCTTGTTCGATGGCCTTGTTCATTCACCCAGTCTCTATTCATAAAAATCGAGTCATCATCACCTTGTTCCTTGTTGAATGAGAAGGCGAAACCGCTGTAAGTTGTGCCAAAGTCGATAGCCACAATTGCAAGGAAAGACTTTTCAAGATATAGAAGCGAGTCGTTTAGATCTAAGCAGAAAACAACAACAAAAATTATCTATACTTGTGACAAAGCCAAGTTTCACAGTGCATCTCTGTACCTAATGGATAAGGGGTTCCGGTGAATTGTCAAGGCAACTTGACAAACTGCTAATAGGCAGGTTGGTAATCTGCGTAAACTGGCATCCCATTCAAAGGGCATAGCGGTATCACTTTGTCGCTTCGTGCTACAGAAAGCGAAAAAGCTTTACTGACTTACTTTACTCCAGAGGACCACTTTGAAGCTTAGTGATTGGTTTAACCAATCAGAAGTAAAACCGAAACCTATCGTGACCTGCTCGTATACATTTTCCCGCGCTTTTGGTTTTTGACGCTCAATGTGTTGAACACCACTCCACTTTCTAATTTATGGCGTCTGCGTTTCCATTGGGAATTTTGAGAACCCGATAGCAAACATATTGTATTAAATGAGGCTCGATTTGTTGTTCCGACATTCTTGATTTGTCAAATTAATGAATGAATACCGTAAACTGCCGCTTATTAAAGCCCAGAGCTTAAACAACCTCGTAAGGGCTTTTAGATGGGCTTTAAAACGGAGGGACTTAAATACGAGGGGGCTTAAAACGGGAATGAAAAACCGTCTCGAAACGAGCTATAGCTGTGTTGATCTAAATAAGTTTTTCATTTTACTTTTTGGTTTTACTTAGCTTTAAAAGATCAGAATGAAACGAATTCAAAAGAAGGAAAACTCGAGGGGGACTTATATCCGGTGTTGGGGGAGAGGCTTATAACCGGAAATGTATTTTGGTTTAATGGAAGATGAGCCTACAACCAGCTTATAAGCGTGGGGGGGGGGGGGGGGGGGGGGCTTATAAGCGGCAATAAGTTATGCTAAATTTAAAAATCACGGTACAGCAATTTTTTAATATAGGATTGTACATGTACATTTTCAGTTTGAAAATTCCAATTGACATTGTTGGACTTCTTAGAAATTCCGTTTGTCTTAAAAGTTTTCCGGTCATGTGAAAAAACAAACTAAGCCATTTGCATAAGTAAACCGCCTTTTCCTGCATGTATTTTAGCCAATTCTTGGAAATGCCCTTTACCGTTGGACTCTCAAGTTGCGAAGTATTACTAAGTAATTAGCAATATAATTTTTTTCCATTTCATAGTCAACTCTCCGGCTATTTGGGGCTGTTTCATCTCATATGTACTGATGCTTTGAACTTACGTACTATTGAATGAATTACTGATTGAGATGTGAAGAAAAGTTAACCTAACAGTTTAGTACCAAGTTGGAAAACTATCAAACATAAACGACAAATAAAATACTTGAAAGGTTAAAGCTTAAATTTCCACGGGGAAGAGCTGGGCATTAGCTTCGCAGTCGAACAAGATATATCACCATAACTGTGTAAGAATGTTTTCAGAAATGGCAATTGCTGGTTGGACATGCCCTACATCGACTGATTTAACTAAGTTAGCACAACAATTGGGAACGATCCATAAAATGTGGCAATTTTCTTCGCACAAACAACAGTTGTTTAGGTAAAATCGAAGTAACGCAAGAAGAACATCAACTCGTGTATTGAACATTTCTCTCAGTTCATTGTCAACTGAGAGTTCTGAAACCCGTGATCGCTCACAGTTACGGTTAAAATGCTAAAGGTTACCTGTTACCGACAACGCCATTCTGGCTTGGATGGTTTCCTTCGTTAGAAGACGAACAGCTTGAACAACGAAGAAATGATCTCTTCTCAGGCAAACGAAGAGAAGGGAAATTTCCCGGAACTCCAACTAACCAATGACGGGTCAAAGATAGATGTCTTTTAAAACAAAGACGCTTGCCCCAGATTAGATTGTGTCAACATCTCTTTGTTATGAGAAAAGTTTAACTAATTTTGATTCGTTTAGAAGACTAAATTCACAAGCGTAATCTTACCACCCAATAGTGAGAACCTTTTCTTGAAAAATTCGTAATTTTAATTTCTTAAATGCGTCTGCACGTCTGTCTGTGCGAGTGACTTATTCGAAAGCGTGACAACTTCCGGTTTTCCACGAAAGCGAAAGAAAAAAGCGGAAGTGTATTTTCTGGGAATATTGCGATTTGTGGTTCTTGTTGTTCATTAACATGGCAGGATTGAACACAAAGTCGCCGGGCTCGAGGTCTGGAAGTCGCAGAGAATCGCTTGAAATGACAAATCAAAGTGAATCACTCGCTTCCAACAGCCAATTTATGCAATTATTGAGAATGCTACCGGATGAGTTGGAGCGACTGGAGCGGAAAATTAAGAAACTTGAGAAAGAAGTGAAAGCGTCCCCATCAAGGTAACTGTAACATGGATACGGTATCCTTTCGTTTGCATGTATCTGTAGCGTTTACTAGTAACTGATACGGTAGCATTCATCTCCGGTTAGTTTTCTTTCAATCAATGGCGACGTTCACGTTAAACTCGAGTTTAAAATCTGAGACCTCATGCGGCTCAGGCCCAGTTCAGACGTCGTGCTTCTGCCGTGCCGAACTAAATTCAGGAATTAAGTTCGACAAAAGCACGGCGTCTGAATCAAACTTTTGAATTAAGTTCGGCAAGCAATTAAGTTCGACAAGCTCTGCCGTGCTACACGATTCTGGCACGGCAGCGATTCGAACGTCGTGCCTCTGTCGCGCCAAACAAAATTCATAAATTATATTAATATATTTTGGCGGGATTGCGTTCCCACGGGGAGTTAGGAGGAGAATTGTTACGAGGCATCAGTAAATTCTAAATTTGATTCCACTCTGGCACGACGTCTGAATCAGAGTTGTTTTTCTGCCGTGTCATAGTCCAACCAAATTGCAATTGAGTTCGGCATGGGTGAAGCACTACGTCTGAACTGGGCCTCAGAAATAAGACTTCGCTGAAGAGAAACAATGGTGGAAGCTTTAGTCCGAAAAAGGCAAACTAGATTTTGTCTTAATGACTTGCAGGAAGGGACTTAGTCTGGCACAGACTACATGCAATGCATTTTATTCAAAGGAAACTGCATATAAAACGATATATGGGCATGGGCAAAGTTTAGAAATGCCATTAATTACCTCTTGAATGAGACAAGTTCGATCACTTCTGAAACAGCGCATGGGAAATTACATGGCATTGGTTAAAGACAGCACAAACAAAGTCGATTATACAGTACCCACGATACCCATAAGAAACACTAATCCAGCCAGAATGTTTGAACCTCAGAGCGATTGGAAGGATGTGTCGGAAGAAAGGTTGTATCACTCTGTTTTAGTGGAACAGGCTGCCTAGGATGAATCGTTGCTCCCCGGAGTTAAGACATATAGGTATTGTGCAACGTGTTTTTTGAGCCTTTTGTCCTGGAACAGAGTATGGATTTAACAGTTTTGGTCTGACAAACGGTATGATCTGTGCACTCTTTACGTATAATTCTTGGAAAAAATTATTTTTGTCATCGTTATATCATCACTTGAAAAGTATGATTTAATTAGCATCTTGAATTTGAACACCTCGGCTGTATACGCCGACCAACGCAGTTGATGTAGAACATCAGGTCTGAAATACGGTTTCCTTCTGTGGTTCAGGTCTGAAGTGAAGGAGCGAAAATCTTGTGTCTGGGTTGAAAAAAGGGTAAGAGTTTCAAGGAGCCCGATGCACTCCCACACTCATATTTTGGGAGGTATCCCCCCTAGAATCGTTGATCTCCTGCAACACGTTTGTGCAAAAATGCACCCAAAAAAATCGAGGAAAAAACCTATCACTTGGACATGTAATTAGAGTACATAATTGATCGCACTAATTCAGGTCTACTCTTGCAGTATCAGAGTCATGTTGGCGATCGGTACAGCAAGGGTTTACTGAGAACTATGCTTGATCGGGCACATCGTTTATCTTCATCTTGGTCATATTTTTCCGATGAATGTGACCGTTTGAAGACAGTATCCTCACGTTTGAAGTATCCCAAACACCTCGTTAACTCTACCATCAAAAGTTTCGTTGACTCAAAGGTTTGTGACCAGCACCTTTTATCACGATCTCAAGAGACAGATGACACGATTCGAGTAATTTTACCATTTAAAGACCAAATCTTAGCGGATAGTGTGAGGAAAAAACTTAAGGATCTGAGCCTAAAAATACACACCACCATCCAGCCTGTGTTTGTGAGCCGAAAAACTGAACGAGAACTAAATGTGAAAGAAACAAAGCCACCAATTGTAAATCAGCAGTGTGTTGTTTGTAGTTTTCAATGTGACCTGTGTGATGCGGGTTATGTTGGTTACACACGCGGATATTTACGTAATCGTGTACAACGACATAAACAACAACCCTCCGCCATTACCAAACACTACAATAACGTGCACGGGACAATGCGAAGTGCTTAAGAAATGCAGATACAAATTTGACTGCTTAATGTACGAAATGCTTTTTATAAGAGCTTTAAAGCCAAATCTCAATATGCAATCAGACTCCATTCGTGCGAAAGTATTTTCATAATCTTCGCACCCTTTTATGTTAATTCTTCGCGCCAAAATGGCTCTAAATGCTGTAAATTGCATGATCTTGTATACATTTTCCTTGATAATGGAGTCATGACTACTCCGCAACGTTGGATTTTATCGTTCATTTTTATCGTTTTATGTTTAAAGAAATCTCTTAATAATTGATCGTCGAACATAAGGTTAATGTTGTAGAGCAACACTTTCAGTTTCAGGGTAGACTCCTCCAGTAAGAGAGTTGAGAAATGGTGGAAAGAGCAGTGGGAAGCCAAAGAAAATCAACTAAGAAGCAAACTAGATGACAGGTATTGTTCTAAAAATTATCTCACAGAATGTAAAAGTATTGCATTTTACCAAGCGAAATCTGTTACGTAGCCTGCGTTATCCAACGCCGCCCTACATCGCGTGCTGTATGGAATATTTTTCATGTACGTAAGCTTATTTGTATGTAGCTATTTTAAAAACTGAGTTTCAAATTTCCATGTCTACCAGCTGAATTCATCTTGCATTAACTTACATGTAGGAACCAGATACGTAATTATTCTGTTTTGAACCTTTTAGGCAAACTGGCGCTCTAATTTTGAAGTATCATCAGTACTCTATTTCGTCACTATTATAGGGTATTTGAATTGCGGAACCACTATGACCAACAGCTGAAGAACAGTACAGAAATTTTGCAGAAAAACAACACGGACCTTCAAAATCTCTTAAATGAAAGGTAACTGACGTGATGATATCACGAATTACACGAGCTAAATCTACCTTGATTCATTTTTTGCTACATTTATGCTTACAAGGCTGAGATATTCGGGCAACATTAAATTGCAGACTGAAAGCGTTGTTGTGCTTATTAAAAAAATTGTGGCATGTCAAGTTGAATTAAAACGTTGCCTGTATTTCTCGGCCTTAAATGTACGTAGCAAGGTTTTTTTATAATTCCTAAAAAGCCGAAGTGTGCAGGTGCAGAACCTTTAACATTTGATCAACACTGCGCTTAAGCTTAGTGTTGCGTCAAACGTGTTAAGCATCTTGAAGAAACCGTCGCATAAGAACAATGCGCTTGCGTTTTCGGGGCTTCACGAACGGAAAAAATTCGTGACTATCAGCGAAAGAACGTTTTTTTAATTTTTCTTTGTGATTTCCTTGTACTTGTGTCATCATGGTGCCGTGTCCCTTGCTTACGCTTGTACTACCGTAAAACGTATAAACCAGGCTTTAAAGAGGCGCATTGCACGCCCACCGGCTTGCACACACATCACTTACGGTAGTCTGCATACGAGCCAAGTGGCCCATCAGGCAGGAGCTTATCCCGGTTTCTGTAGCATGAAGCGACTAGGAGTATTTCTACTCCCCCCTTGATGGGATGCTAGTCCATCGCAGAGTTATCCCCCAGCATTAAATTCACCGGTACTCATTTGTCCACCTGGGTGGAGAGAGGCACTGTGAGAGTAAAGTGTCTTGCCCAAGAACACAACACAGTGTCCCTGGCCAGGGCTCAAACCCGGAATCCTTGATCGCACTAACCATGAGGCCATTGGGCCTCCACGCACGCATTACTTACATCATCGTCGCTTAATTCCAGCATAGACATTGCCTCTCAGAAAAAGAAAGAAAATGAGGCATTAAAGAAGAAATTGAGAGAATGTGAACGTCAGCTACAGGAGAAGATAAATTCCAGTCCAAAATACTCTCGAGATGTGGACGGGTAAGTACAGTGTTTGTATATTTTGCCATTATATTTCAAGTTTATTTTCCCTATAGTTAGTGGAGATATTCTTGCCGCCTTTTTTGGAGGGGGGCGAAGCGGTTAGGGAGCTCATGGAGATGCACCACGTGTAGTTAAAATCTCCAGAAACATTGCAACGATTTTAGCCTTAATTGGGAGGTAACGGAGAAATGAAAGGAAGAAAACGCAATGTACTGCATGTACTTTTGCGGACAAAGCTAACACGACGCTCCAAAAGTGAAGACAAGAACCTACTGCGAGATGAAACCGTGTGACGCTAGCTTTTTCCCTTCTCGGAACAGAAAATGGAAACTGAACTTGACGACGGCAAATGAACACAACTTTGAGAAATATTTACTCTGATCAACTCGCTTGGCTTGAGGGAGAGTAGAATCCATCACTAATGTCTGGATAGCGGGGATCTGCGGTAACTGGAAATCGGACTGACATAGGGACCTTTACTTCACTGTAGTTTATTCTCCTCGGGTAAATCGAAAATCATTTGCAAAATTGATGTATTTATACTAACGATTTTATGATCATTGCATCAGCTAAAATAGTGAACGAATACGGCATTCGAACCACTCGTGTTCTTAAAGAAATCAGTCATTTCAAGTGGTTTTACGAACATCCGACATACTAAGTAATTTACAAAATTATTGCACCATCATCGGCAACATTACTACTTATCAGTAATTTTTTTTGAAGCGCTTAGAAAATCAACATTGCCAATCATTTTATTCCCTGACATTCAACTGATCCTGGAAAAGACCTTTAAAAATGAACACCGCACTTCTGCATGACTCAGCCAAATCGTCCGAAGGAAAGTCTGCCTGCATAATGACCAGAAAAAAATTAATATTACTTGGCATAGAGTCCTAAAGTGTGACGTCACAAAAAAATAAATTTGTAAAATTATGGGATTTGGCGCCATTTTCGAATAGAGCGTCCTTAAAAAAGGGTCTTTGCCAAAAATTACCTCTTAATTGTAATTCCCAGCCGAAATATAAAGGACGAAAATTTGATACTGCCCCATATAAATCTCTCTAATTTTGAGTCAGTTCTAAACTGAAGGAACTGAAACAAATTTTGAAGGGTTTATATGGGATGCTATCAAACTTTGATCCCTTATATCTCTATCGGGAATTGCAATTCAGAGCTAATTTTTGGAATGAGGGCATCTTTTAGGATCCTCTATAACAGTATTACATCAAATCCCATAATTTCAAAAATTTTATTTTTGTGACGTCATCACTTTAGGACTCTATTACACTGATTCGAATCATGGTTTCAGATAATTTTGCCACATATCGTCAAATAGACAAAAAAAAGTAGAACTGAAGACTGCTTGAGCTCAGTCATTCGGACTACCATATCTGAAAAGGATTTCTATGGGTAAATTGATGATTTTTCTGTTGAATAGTTTGCCCTAGTGATGCTAAGGTATGCTCGAGGTAACATATGCATAAAGCAACCAGCTAAGATCTGGGGTGTACATTTTTTACCACTCCATCTGTACCGCATATAGACGTATGTTTAATTTGTTGTGAAATGACTGAATACGTTTTTCTCACTCTGTTTACCCTGAATAGGTATAGTTATGAAGAACAAATGGTGAAGACAAAGCAAGCGCTGGAGGAGAAACGCAGAGAGCTTGACAGGTTTAAAGAAAGGTAATTATCGTTGATTACTTAAAGGGCCAGTGTCACGATAATGCGCATGTACGACCTTAAATGGAAGGTTTTTAGCCAAAAGAAATCGTACAACTCAGTCAGTGCAATTCAGAACACGCCTCTGGAATAACGTAGATTTTCTCGTGCGGCTTTATGACAATCTATTATCCTTGAAAACCTCATTGTCCTCCTTTTACCTTCTCAAGCTGCTTGTTTTTACCCACCAAATTTCTGTAGGATCTTAAAAAATACAAAATATGGTATGAAAACCATCCAAAAATGATTAAATAATTTCTGGAATACCGACACTATAACTTTCAAATGTCCCACAAAATCGTTCAAGAAGGATTTTCGTTACCAAAGCCAAGTTTGACGAAACTTGGACCATCGGTCCAAACATCAAATTACTTACGCACCCGCAAAAGTGCAACAGGTCCTAAAATGAGTAAAATAAAGTAATAAACAGATTAAAATAGAAAAACGGGAGTTGTTGTCGAATAGTTATTATTTTTATCAAATTTTTAAGGGTAATTTTTAAAGTGTTATTTCGTCAATCAAATAGGTCGACTTAAGACCACACTAGAACTAACCTGACATTCGTAACCTGATACATCAAATGATGCGCAGCGCGGAAAAATTAGAGCCTTATCGCAGGTTACATTGGTTCTAAAAAGATGTTCGTCTTTAAATTTCCTTACAGGCATGCCGCTTTCTCAGAAAGAAAAGTGAGATCTGATCAGAGAAGGACAGAAAACACACTAAGCGCAAACAGGCAGTCACAGCTGGAGAGTGAATATGTCATTGAATTTAAAGACGGTACACGTGTTGATGCCATTGACATTATAACAACTAGAGTTGGTCGTTATCGGGGAAGCAAAATCAGCTCAGATGAGTATTTAAGGTGCTGCAGACTTGCTTGCTTTGTGTTTGAGGTAATGTTCTGAACTTTAATCTGTATCAAGTGTGTTTTTCTTGAAATAATATTAAAATGCTTAGTTGAGCTTTTCTTCAAGTTCACAGTTCTACGATAACGAATTGCATCTAATCACACCGGTTTATTGGACTGAAATTCAACTTCTGCATTTCACGGATACTGAAGTTGTTCCTCAAGGTGTGACCTGAACAGAAATGATATGTATCATCTATAATAACTTTGTTTTTAGAAAAACTAGTTTCTAAAAAGTGAATTTGTTCTCAGATAAACGTTTCTAAAATGAAGTCATCGGTCTCTGGCAGACGAAGAAATTGCCATTTATTGTAGCGAATCACTCCATGATAAACGCCGGCTTTTAGCATTTCCTTGGAATATCTCAGCACTTGGGAAATAGAAGATTATCTTGCTTGAAATTTGGAAAAAACCGATTCGAAATGCGCGAAAAGAAGGTTACAACTGCCGGAAGCTGAATTCTCAGCGGCAAAATCTCTAGCGGGGCAGCGCTAGGATGCGTGTGTGAGTAGAGGAAGAACACGAGCAAAAACCTTCGTCGACCCGACCAGGCTTAAATTCGAAAAGAGCGGCTTACCGTTTTATGAGATTTGATGAGAGTGATGGCCAAGCGAAAGTGAGAGTTTAAACTCTCGGCTACTTTCGTCGTTTGGCAATTGTGAATATAAAACAGAGCGCAGTGCTTTCTGCAAGACGAGCTAGATTGCTGACACAAGCCATACTTCTGTTGGTCCTCAGCGCTTTCTAAAACCTGGTTTTCACTAGCGACGCAAGCACAAGCGCAAGCACAAGCGCAACCAATGGGGATGAGCCAAGTGAAAACAAAATTCGACGCAAACAAAAGCACAAGAAAAATCATCCGAACCTTCCAAACTGTTTAGGCGCGAGGTAATCTGGATCCAGTGTTTTCATCGACCAAACTTAACCACGTGTGGTAAATATCCTTGTGCTTGTATTATGTCTGAGTGGTATTTCGTTTTCACTTGTTGCAGCGCAAACGCAAGCGTAAGCGCAAGCACACGAAAAAGGAAAATTTTGATCGCTTGTGCTTATGCCTGCGTCAAGGCCGTTTTCACGGTGAAGTAAGAATTATTGTGCTTGCACTTGTGCTTTGCGCTTATGCTTTGCGCTTGT